>NC_072018.1:36052109-36094471 GCF_027791375.1 Indicator indicator
TGCACTGTTTCCCATTCTACTTTTTGCTGCAGATTAAATTAATCTACTTGGCCTTTCCAGATTTCAGGTTGCACTGTTTCCTGCTCTGCATTTGGCAAAGCAGAGATTGTAGGGAGCTTGGTGTAGACATAATTAAAACCATAAGAAAAAAAAATCCCAGTGAATTTAAAATGAATGTTTGAAAGGATGTTTGGTGTTGGTTATCTTTGATATGTTGCAGGTTTATTTCTGACAGGGGTTGTACTGTGCCCATTTTTATCACTAAAAAAAAAAAAAATTGCATTGTTTTGATGGGGTTAGAAAATCTGAGCACTGAATTATAATATTTAACATCTTTTTTTTTTTTTTTTTTTTTTTTTTTTTGGGGGGGGGGGAAAGAGGTTGAACCCTCCAGCTTCTTTTCTGAAGAATTGAGGCTCATCTATGCTTTTCTTATCACCATTTAAAAACTGCTCAGATCTGCAACTGATTTCCATTAGAGAAAAAAGAAAAACAAAACAACAAAGACTACTGGATGATAAACCTGTATGCACCTCAAAGGCAGGAGGATTTGATTACAAACCTGCATGCACCTCGAAGGCAAGAGGATTTTTCACGAATAAGAAACAGCAAGATCAGGTCCTCAAGTAATGGAGGTTAGAGTTGCATCTCCCTGAATTAATTTCTGCCTGTGTGTAAAACCTGCTTCAGCACATAAAAACATAGATTCCTCTTCAATACCCAGATAGGGCTGGGTGTTCAATGGTGTGTTTTATTTCAACACAAGCCTGCCTTAATATGAAGCTTGCAAATACCGCATCTGGAGGTGTATTCTTCCCCTTGATGTGCACATGTAATTCCAATTAACATTAAGAATGTTAATGAGGATCTGCCCCTCCAGGGGCTGGAGGAGTGGGGGGAGGTGAGGGAGGGAGCAGGTTGGTAGGTTCTGATTTAAATAACAAGTGACTTTTTGTGGGGAATGCCAGCATGTGGTCTCCTGCACTTAAGACTGTGGCAATGCAAGTGGCTCTGAATGAGGGCCCACGGATTCTACATTGATGCTCAGTGATGCTTAGCCAAGTGAACCCCTTCCTGGGGTGGGGGGTGGGGGGGTGGAGGAGGGAGGGAGGAAATATTAAATCCTAACCTGCTTTCTCCAGGAAGGAGCAAGCATTTAAAACGGTTGGTTGTTAGAAAGGCGGAGAAAAGGTTGCTGTGAAAGAGCGGACTGTGCTTTTGGGGTGTATTTTTATTGTTGTTGTTGTTTATTATTTTTATCATTATTATTATTACTACTACTACTATTATTATTTTAAAGGCTAGCTTAGTCTGAAGGAGCAACACTTTTAATGCCTTCTTGTTTCTCATGGATGCAGAATATCTACAGAATATAGTCTGAAGGAGCAACACATTTAATCCCTTCTTGTTTCTCTTGGATGCAGAATATCTACAGAATATAGTCTGAAGGAGCAATTTATTTAATCCCTTCTTGCTTCTCTTGGATGCAGAATATCTACAGAATATAGTCTGAAGGAGCAACACATTTAATCCCTTCTTGTTTCTCATGAATGCAGAATATCTACTGAATAACTTCCAAGGCCTCCAGGAGCAGCAACGTGCTTCCATGCTTTGATTAATTTGCATGATGTCCTTTTGGTGCTCTGAGGAAGGAACACATTTGGCACCAAATTGGAAAAAAAAACAATATCCAGCTTAAAAAAACAAAAAAAAAAAGAAAGGCTATTAAGTCATTATTTATTTTTTCCCCTTTGAAAGTGATGATATGCTGAGGAATCCTGGTGTAGAGCAGAGAGGAAGAGTAACTCCACCACTGAAATCAGCCGGTGAGGTGGTTGAAAAAAATTATTGGATGTAGACATTCTAAATGCAAGAAAATGTGGTTCATAGATTCAATGGAATTAGCTTCTGCTTGGAAGAGATGAAAAGAGAACAAGGGTTTAGCTGTGGAATCTCTTTTTCCCAGCTTGCTTTGCCAGAGAATAAAACCAGAGCACAGAAAGCAAGGAGGAGGTGAACAATGGCTTGAAAAATAGAAATGAAATGTAATGGAAGGGGATGAAGTGAAACCAAATCAAAATAATAAAGAGAAAAAAAATAATAAATGGAAAAAGAATAATACTATAAGGAAAAATAAGAGTAAAGACAAATACAATGAAAGAAAAAAAATGAAATAAATACATGAAATAAATTTTTAAAAACTGAAGTGGAATAAAAGAATGAAATTAAATACAATAATAACCCAACATAAAATAATAAAAAGTTAAAAGAAAATAAAATCCATAAAATAATAAATAAGTAAAAATTAAATAAATAAAATTAATAAAGAGAAAAAATAATTAAATTAAATGGAATAAATAAATAAATAAAACGAAAATGTCCACGTTAAATAAAAGAATGATATGCAATACAATAATAAATTAAATTAAATAATAAAATAATAACTAAATGAAATTAATCAAGTGAAATAAAAGAATGACATTAAGCAGGATAATGAAATAAATAAATAAAATAATAATTGAAATTACCAAAGTTAAATAAAAGAATGAAATGAAATAGAATAAAAAATAAATAAATAAAATAAGAAATAAATGAAATCAATAAAGTGAAATAAAAGAATGAAATGAAATCAAATAATAAAATAAATAAAATAAGAAATAAATGAAAATAACAATGTTAAAAGAATGAAATAAAATAGAATAATAAAATAAATAATCAAATAATGAAATCAAATTTTAAAATAAAATAAAAATTAAATAACATAATAAAATAAGTAAATGGAAATGAAGTTAAGTTCCATAAAATTAAATTTAAAGAAAAATAGAAAAAATATATAAAATCCTGAACTGATCTAGGAAATGATTTCTCTTTTCTATTATTTATTTTTCTTCTAGCAATGGTTATTTCAAGATGTAAAATGACTCAGGAATCAAAAGCCTTATTACTGCTTGATTCCCCCCATCCATCTCTTTTGTTATCAGTGACAGGGAAAAAAAATAAAGAAAAAAAATAAAAAGAGGTATCTTAACCAATCTAAATTCTCTGGCTTTGTCAATTCTTTCTGCCTAAACTTCCTGCAGCCCTTTACTATGTGCAGAGGGGGAAGTGCTGCTCATTTCATGCCTCTGCCACGTCACATTGCAGAGGGGGATTTCAAGGCAAGAGCCTTCGTGGGGCATGCAGCACACAGCCAGCAGGATGAGCTAAAAATGTAGAAATGGGGGAAAAAGCTTCATAATTAAAAAACAGTTTGTTCTGTAGATGTCTTCAACCCTGATTTTATTATTTTTTTTTACATTTTTTAAATTAAACAGAGGAAAAGTTGTTCTTTGCGTCTGGTGTCTTTTGTCTCTTGGGGTTGGTGTTTCTAAAGTGTGTCAAATCAATGAGAATCAGATTGCAAATCAAATGGAATGAAATCAAACCAAATCATAAAATAAAATAATAAAAAATTGTAAAAATAAAAATCAAATAATAAGAAATAAATAAAATAAACCAGTGAAATAAAAAGAAAATAAAAATAAAATTAAGAAATAAAATAAAATAATAAAATTTAAAAAATAAAATAGTGAAACAAAAAGAAAATAAAAAGAAAAATAAAAAATAAAAAATAAAAAAATTAGAAAAAAAAACAAAATAATAAAATAAAATTAAAATAAAATGAAATTAAATAAAAGTAAATCTTTGGAAAAGGTCAGTTTTGTAAGCAGAGGGGTGGTGTCCCTGTGCATGGCAGGGGAGTTGGAACTAGATGATCCTTGTGGTCCCTTCCAACCCTGACTGATTCTATGATTTGAACCTCCACAATGCTCTGTACCCTGATGTTTGAACTTCTTCAGAGCCTGGTTCTATAAACTTGGTGACATGGGTACCAGGGGGCTTTTAATAAAACTAACACAGGCAACAAGAAATGGCCTTGGATTTAGGCAGTATAAGCCAAGACTTGGATCCAGTCCTTCTCTCACCTCCTGAAGTAGTTCTGCATAAAATCTGGGGGAGGTTTGTGTCCAGTTTTGGGCACCTCAACACAGGAGAGGTGTGGAGGTGCTGGAGGCAGGGCAGAGGAGGGCAAGGAAGCTGGGAAGGGCCTGGAGAATAAATCTGATGAAGAGAGACTGAAGGAGCTGGGGATGATTAGCTTGGAAAAGAGGAGGCTGAGGGGAGACCTCCTGGCTCTCTACAACTACCTGAAAGAAGGTTGTGGAGAAGTTGGTGCTGGTCTCTTCTCACAGGGAATTAGTGATAGAACAAGAGGGAATGGCCTCAAGCTGCAACTGGGTAGGTTTAGACTGGACATTAGGAAACATTTTTTCATGGCAAGAGTGGTCAGGGATTGGAATGTGCTGGGCAGGGAGGTGGTGGAGTCCCCAAGCCTGGCTGTGTTTCGAGGTGGTTTGGATGTGGTGCTTGGGACTGTGGTTTAAGGGTGACCCTCGTAGAGTAGGGTTCTGGCTTGGACTTGCTGATCCTGAGGGTCTTTTCCAACCTGAATGTGTCTGTGATTCTGTTTATGAAGAAATTATTTTGCATGGATGGGGTCAGTGCTCATCCTGTGCCATCTCTCAGCATGAGAAGCCTACACGTATAGAAAGTGAGATGGGAAGAGTAAGAAGTCCACTGCCTAGAGGGGACCTGCAAGAAAGCTGGGGAGGGACTTTTAACAGAGGCTTGTAGTGATTATATGAGAGGGAATGGATTGAAGATGGAAGAGGTTGAATTTAGATTAGAGATTAGGAAGAAAGTCTTTATTATGAGGGTGGGGAGACACTGGAACAGGTTGCCCATGGAGGATGTGGATGTTCCCTCCCTGGAGGTGTTCAAGGCCAGGCTGGATGAGGCCTTGAGCAAGGTGGGCTGGTGGGAGGTGTCCCTGCCCATGGCAGGGGGTTGGAACTGGATGAGCTTTAAGGTCCCCCCCAACCCAAACCATTCTGGGATGGGCAGAACAGGAATATTATTAGCAGATGCAGGTGAGTTTAGGGAAACAAGGCTAGAGACATTTTAAATGGGAGGTTTGTCGTGGAATCACAGAATGGCTTAGGTTGGAAGGGACCTTAGAGATCATCTACTCCAACCTTCCCACCATGCCTTGAACGTCCCAGGGAGGAGGTTTTCCACTGCATTGATCAAAGAATCATAGAATCACCAGGGTTGGAAGGGGCCTCTAAAGGTCATCCAGTCCAACCCCCTGCAGTCACCAGGGTCATTCTCAACTAGATCAGGTTGCCCAGAGCCCTGTCCAGCCTCACCTTGAATATCTCCAGAAAAGGGGCCCCAACCATCTCCCTGGGCAACCTATTCCAGTGTTCCAGCACCCTCATGGTACAGAACTTGTTCCTAACATCCAATCTAAATCTGCTCTTCTCTAATCTCAAACCATTACCTCTCATCCTATCACTGAAGGCCTTTGCAAGCAGTCCCTCTGCAGCCTTAATCTATTTCTTCAGTTTTCCACAAGAGGAAAGTGTTCACTGCAGTACCTCCATGCCTTTATTTCATGGCAGATGGGGAAGAAGCTTTAAAGAGATCAGTCATTAAATCAGCTGAAGAAAACAAAGAAAATAAAAAAAAAATATTAAAAAAGCAAATTAAATTGATTAAAGGGGGAAGGATGACATGGACACGATGATGGACACCCAAAACACAATGACCAAAACACCAAGTCTGAGAGTTGATTAAATCTTTGTCCACCCCATATTAAGAGGACACACATTTGAACAGCAAGAAGCAAGAACCAGGCTGCTCTTATTTCTCCTGGTGCAAACCCAGGGAAATTCCTTTAGGCTTCATAGAGTCATTAGAGAAGAGATGAGAATTTGGCTGTCCGGTTCTGTTAGCCATGATTTCATTAGACATAAAAGTTATTAATAACAGTTTGGACCTGATGATCTCTGGAGGTCCCTTCCAACCTCTAATGTGCTGTGTTACTGTTGAGCCTGGAGAAGAGAAGGCTCTGGGGAGACCTTAGAGCTACATCTCAATATCTGAAGGGGACCTACAAGAAGGCTAGAGAGGGACTGTTTAGGAGGGCTTGGAGTGATAGGATGAGGAGCAATGGTTTGAAACTGGAGCAGGGGAGATTTAGGCTGGACATCAGGAGAAGTTCTGCACAGTGATGGGGGCGAAATACTGGAGCAGGCTGCCCAGGGATGTGGTTGAGGCCCCATCGCTGAAGACATTCAAGATCAGTCTTGATGTGTCCCTGGGCAGCCTGATCTAGTTGGAGGTGTCCCTGCTGCTGACTGCAGGGGGTGGACAAGATGCCCTTTAAGGGTCCCTTCCAACCCAATGCAATCTGTGCATCTCTCCATGGGAAAACCAGCAAAGTCCTCATACACTGGTGGGGGAAAAAAAAATGATGTAAATAATCAAGACAAATGACAAACTCTCCAGTCAAATATGATCAATTCTTCCCTCCAGTGCCAGCTGGTCGTGGTGGTGTTAGGTTGGCAGTGGGACTCAATGATCTCAGAGGTCTTTTCCAACCAAAACAATTCTATGACACAGAAGTTAGGCTTCCACCACATTTCAGAGGTTATTAAAAAAAAAAAAAAAAAGAGAGAGAGATCAAGTAAAATATCAAGGAAATAAGTATGGAAATGAATGAACTAGGACAGGAGAATTTCCTTTCATTCAGAATCACAACCCAAGGCAGAAAAGGCCTTTATTTAATTGAATCAATTGTAGTCAGAATTAGCAAAAATAAAAAGAGGAAGAGGTTGTGGCATCTTTACAAACTTGGATGTTAGGAACAAGAACAAATTCTTTGCCATGAGAGGAGTGGAACACTGGAACACTGGAACACTGGAACACTGTGTCGGTGTGAGCTGAAATTCCCCCCCCCACCAACAATAACCAGGCTAGCTCAGTCTGGAAGCAAATGAAAAGCTGTATTTACAAGCAGAGTCTAAAATCTACAATGAAATGCAATGAATATGTACAAATATACAAAATTCACAACATTCACAAATATATACAATCAACAGAAAAAGCACAATCGATCTCCCTTTGCTTCCCCCCAAGGGGACCCTCCCAAAGGGGCCTCCCTCTCCCAGGAGCTTCCCCCCCAGACCCCCCTGGACAGAGAAGCACAGTTAGTTAAGCAGAGAGTTGTTAACTTAGCTGCCAAGGTCAGTGTGTTATCTTCAGCCAGAAGAGAAGAAGAAACAGCAGCCAGACAGCCCAGCAACTGCCCCCACTGCCGAACGCAGAATGTGCAGAGTGCCTACTTTGTTTTGGGTAATAGTTCTTAAACATTTCTATCTATCCAATGGAAGTGTTTAGAACAATCGTTATTTTGCTTTCTTACACCCAATAGTGACTTATTTACATTCTTTCACTTTCTCTGTTTTGAACTTTGCAAGGAAAAATTAAAAAGACAGTTTCAAACCACCACAGTCCACCCCTTCTAAACAATTCCATTGGCTGCTACTATCATTTATCTAATCTAAAATAATATCTACAACAATAGGTGAATAAAGACCATAGTCCATTCCGGCTATCTCAGATGTAGATGATTCAAAAGAGTCAAATCACAGGAAAAACAGCAAACAGCTTGTTTCCTCGCAGATGGAGCGAAGAAAGGAACAGGGACTCTCAGGTGACTCAGGGCTCTCAGGGTTCGTGCACCGTAGATCTCATGAACTCTCCTCTTGGGCGCGATGCTGTATCTGCGCAACACTCTGAATTTAACCTCTCTCAGCCAAAGTTAGATTTCTTTGTGGAATACACTGAATTTCACCATTTTCTTGCATCACCCAATAGGTGTGACCAGGACCTTCAGCAGAAACCACCCCTCGGACAGGTTTGGCCTCTCCTGAAGGAGAAAATACCCAAACAGTTTTGCCTAACAGATTCTTTTCTCTGATAACAGGAACTCTATCACCTTCTTCCTTTCGCAACAAATCTGATTGGGCAGGTCCAGCTCGATTCACTGAACCTCTACTATTCACCAACCAGGTTGCTTGTGCTAAATGTTTCTCCCAGTTTTTCAAAGATCCACCCCCCATGGCTTTGAGAGTGGTTTTCAGCAAACCGTTGTAGCGTTCGATCTTCCCTGCAGCTGGTGCATAGTAGGGAATGTGGAATATCCACTCGATGCCGTGCTCTTTGGCCCAGTTTTTTACAAGATTGTTCTTGAAATGAGTTCCATTGTCCGACTCAATCCTCTCTGGAGTTCCGTGTCTCCACAGGATTTGTCTCTCCAGACCAAGAATGGTGTTACGTGCAGTTGCATGAGGAACTGGATAAGTTTCCAGCCATCCAGTGCTTGCCTCTACCATAGTCAGCACATACTGCTTACCAGATGGAGAACGAGGTAGAGTGATGTAGTCAATCTGCCAGGCTTCACCATACTTGTACTTGGACCATCGGTCACCGTACCACAAGGGCTTGATCCGCTTTGCCTGCTTAATAGCAGCACAAATGTCACAGTCATGGATGACTTGTGTGATAGCATCCATGGAAATGTCAATGGATCTGTCACGAGCCCATCGGTAGGTTGCATCTCTGCCTTGATGTCCTGACGAGTCATGGGCCCACCGAGCTAAGAACAGCTCACCTCGGTGTTTCCAGTCAAGATCAGGATCAGGATCAGAGTTTGTGTCCACCTGGGAAACTCTTGCAGCTAGATCTGCCTGATGGTTGTGTTGTTGTTCTTCAGTAGCTTTGCTCTTAGGAATGTGAGCATCGATGTGTCTCACTTTCACTGGGATTCTCTCAATGCGAGCAGCAATGTCTTGCCACAGATCTGCAGCCCAGATTGGCTTTCCTTTCCTCTGCCAGCCATTCTTCTTCCAGTCTTTCAGCCAACCCCACAAGGCATTGGCTACCATCCACGAGTCAGTGTAGAGATAAAGCTTTGGCCATCTCTCACGTTCACCTACGTTAAGAGCTAGCTGGACAGCTTTTACCTCTGCAAATTGACTGGATTCTCCTTCTCCATCTCTCGCTTCTGCAACTCTGCGCGTTGGACTCCACACTGCAGATTTCCATCTCCGCTTGTTTCCAACCAGGCGACAGGAACCGTCTGTGAACAAAGCATATCTCTTGTCATCATCAGACAGATCACTGTAAGGAGGAGCTTCCTCAGCACGAGTTACTCTCTCCTCTGGAGGTTTTGCACAGCTTGTGCCTTCTGGCCAGTTTGTGATCACCTCCACCAAACCAGGCCTTTCGAGATTTCCCATTCGAGCTCTCTGTGTTATCAGAGCCATCCACTTAGACCAGGTAGCATCTGTTGCATGATGTGGTGAAGAACCTTTGCCTTTGAACATCCAATTCAGAACTGGCAATCTAGGAGCTAGAAGAAGTTGTGACTCAGTTCCAATCACTTCAGAAGCAGCTTTCACTCCTTCATAAGCAGCTAAAATCTCTTTCTCTGTTGGAGTGTAGTTTGCCTCTGAGCCTCTGTAGCCACGACCCCAGAAACCAAGAGGACGTCCTCGTGTCTCCCCTGGAGCTCTTTGCCATAAGCACCAGGTTGGACCATTGTCACTCGCGGCCGTGTACAGAATGTTCTTAATGTCTGGACCAGTTCGGACAGGTCCCAGACCCATCGCTTGGACTACCTCTCGCTTGATCTGGTCAAAGGCTGCTTGTTGCTCAGGACCCCATTGGAAACTGTTTCTCTTTCGAGTCACATCATACAGAGGTTTCACAATCTGACTGTATCCAGGAATGTGCAGTCTCCAAAATCCCACTATGCCTAAGAAACGCAGAGTTTCTTTCTTGTTGATGGGATTTGCCATGGTGGAGACTCTGTTTATCACATCCATTGGGATGTGACGGCGACCATCTTGCCACCGCACTCCCAGAAACTGGATTTCTCTGGCAGGTCCTTTCACCTTGTCTCGCTTGATAGCGAAACCAGCTTGCAAGAGAATGTCAAGGATTTTGTTACCTTTCTCGAAGACTTCTTCAGCAGTCTCACCCCAGACGATGATGTCATCGATGAACTGAATGTGTTCTGGAGCTCCACCTTTCTCCAAAGCATCATGGATCACTGCATGGCAGATGGTTGAACTGTGAATCCACCCCTGGGGCAAACGATTGAATGTGTACTGAATGCCTCTCCAGGTGAAAGCAAACTGAGGCCTGCATTCCTCTGCTATGGGAATAGAGAAGAAAGCATTAGCAATGTCTATGGTAGCATACCATTTGGCCTGCTTGGATTCCAGCTCATATTGGAGTTCCATCATGTCTGGTACAGCTGCACTCATGGGTGGAGTTACTTCATTCAAGGCACGGAAATCAACTGTCAGACGCCACTCTCCATTCTGCTTTCTCACAGGCCAGATTGGACTGTTGAAAGGTGAATGAGTTTTGCTGATGACCTTCTGACTCTCCAACTGACGAATCAAGTTTTGAATGGGCACCAAAGAGTCACGGTTGGTTCTGTATTGTCTGTGATGCACAGTTTGAGAAGCAACCGGCAGCTTTACATCCTCTATCTCATGTTGTCCCACAACTGCAGATTCATCTGAAAGCTCAGGTCTAATGGACAACTTCAATTTTCCTCCATCAATTTCTACAGTTGCTATTCCAAAAGCCCATTTGTAACCCTTAGGGTCTTTAAAACGCCCTTCTCTCAGAAAATCAATTCCCAAAATACAAGGTGCATTAGGACCTGTTACAATAGTATGTTTCTTCCACTGCTTCCCAGTTAAACTTATGTCAACCTCTATCTTAAACAACTCTTGAGACCCACCAGTGACTCCCTGAATAGTTATAGATTCTCCCCCTTGATAATTTGATGGTATTATGGTGCACTGAGCTCCTGTGTCAACCAAGGCCCTGTACTTCTGAAATTTTGAAGTGCCAGGCCACTGGATGTACACATCCCAATAGATTCTGTTATCTCCATTATCCCTTACCTCCCCCTGGCGGAAGGCAGGGCACCCCTAATGGTGGGGATTACCTCCACATGTACAGCTGGCACAATGTCCAGCACCAGAATTAGGATCACTGTTGGAGCTATCAGAGTTGTTCTGGGAAACTGAGGAAGCGACAGCTACCCTCCTGGTATTGCTACCTCGGGATCTGCCCCTCTGCAGCTCCCGTAACCTCTTGAAAAGATCAGAAGTTGGTTGACCATCCCATCTGTTCATGTTCTCACCAAACTGATCACGCAGAGTTATCCAGATACTGCCACGTGATTGCCTCTGCTGTCTGTTTTGGTTTGACCTATTCTGGAATGGCCTCCTTGGAGCACGTCTGTTCCTAACAGCTGAAACTTGTATCCATCTGGAGGAAGAGGAATTAGAATCATCCCCCTTCATCAAGTTGGATATGGAGGTTTTAAGTTCCTCCTTCAGCTCTTTCATGCAATTCTTCATTTCTCCAGACAAAGTTTCAATGGCTGAAACCAAAGAAGTACGTGCAAGACTATCCTCCAACTGCCTCATTTGGTCAGTGAAATGGCCAACAGTAGGAGGTGCTCCACCATAATTTCTTGCCACAATCCTGCTTGCCAGAATAGTAGCATAATTAGGAGGAGCAAGCTTAATGAGCTTTTTGGCAAGGCCTGTTCCAACAGGAATTTCATCAGGATTCAGGGTCTTATGATCTCCATACATTACTTCTCTCACAGCAAACTCTCTCAGACGCTTGATTCCCTCAGCTATTGTGGTCCAAGGCTTAGGGTTCCATGGTAAATCATCTCTGCTGGGGTACCTCAGCGAGACTGCCAGTAGAAGGCGTGCCCACAGAGAAACTTTACCAATGCACTTGCCTAGGTGCCTGTCTATGCCTGTATCCTTTGAGAGCATCCCCAACTGAGAGGCCGACTTGTCGCCTACCACCAATGCTGGGGCTCCCATATCAAAACACCTGGCTAGCCAAGACAGGACTGGCTCGTTATCTCCTCTGATGTAATCCTTCCTCACATGTCTAATTTCCTGTCTGGGTGCATTAGCTGACTGTATGTCATCCTCATCATCATCATCATCATCCTGAGGTCGCTGTCCCCATAATCCTATTTTAATCCTTCGTTGAATTTCTTTGAGTTCAGAGGCACTACCAGCAGTTGCTAATCTACTAGGGTCTACATCCTGACCTACATTTCCATCATCCATGTGGGGTCTCAAGAGGTCTACCAGAGTTTTAAGGCTAACCCTCTCTTCCTCATCAGAAGGATCTTTCTTAAGAGAGGGACCCTGAGTAGAAGGACCCTCATCTCCATCTGCACCATCTCCTGCAGCATCTGCATCTCCTTTACGCTTTCTGGTTACAGTGGCCACCAAATTTACTGGCTTGGTTTTCACATTCACAGCAGAGTTGGAAGAGCAAGTAGCCTTATGTCTTTCTTGACACAGTGCTATCAGTAGCCATATGATTATTCCAAGAAGCAACAAATTTAAGATTAAGGCTAGTACAAGATATCTAGGGTACCACTGGTTCCAAGGACCCTCTGTAGTTGTAAGAGGAGTAACAAACTCATATGTGTCTGCTAGCAGATCCATAGTTGAGTTACCATAGCTTCTTAGCCCAATAAGACCATAACAGAATTCACCAACATTCAGTAACTTGTTCTTAACCCAAAGAAACGACTTATATGCCACATATCTCACAATCTTGTCTATCATGCAGGAAACAGCCCATCTGTAGACAATCACACTGATAACAGAGGAAATAAAATTACTCAAAATCCAAAACAGCTTCATTTTGCTTCCTAATCTGAGCAGAAATAAATCAAACAAGCAATCGAGCCCCAAGTTGGAGCGCCAAAAATAAAAAGTGTGTCGGTGTGAGCTGAAATTCCCCCCCCCCACCAACAATAACCAGGCTAGCTCAGTCTGGAAGCAAATGAAAAGCTGTATTTACAAGCAGAGTCTAAAATCTACAATGAAATGCAATGAATATGTACAAATATACAAAATTCACAACATTCACAAATATATACAATCAACAGAAAAAGCACAATCGATCTCCCTTTGCTTCCCCCCAAGGGGACCCTCCCAAACGGGCCTCCCTCTCCCAGGAGCTTCCCCCCCAGACCCCCCTGGACAGAGAAGCACAGTTAGTTAAGCAGAGAGTTGTTAACTTAGCTGCCAAGGTCAGTGTGTTATCTTCAGCCAGAAGAGAAGAAGAAACAGCAGCCAGACAGCCCAGCAACTGCCCCCACTGCCGAACGCAGAATGTGCAGAGTGCCTACTTTGTTTTGGGTAATAGTTCTTAAACATTTCTATCTATCCAATGGAAGTGTTTAGAACAATCGTTATTTTGCTTTCTTACACCCAATAGTGACTTATTTACATTCTTTCACTTTCTCTGTTTTGAACTTTGCAAGGAAAAATTAAAAAGACAGTTTCAAACCACCACAATGAACTAGGACAGGAGAATTTCCTTTCATTCAGAATCACAACCCAAGGCAGAAAAGGCCTTTATTTAATTGAATCAATTGTAGTCAGAATTAGCAAAAATAAAAAGAGGAAGAGGTTGTGGCATCTTTACAAACTTGGATGTTAGGAACAAGAACAAATTCTTTGCCATGAGAGGAGTGGAACACTGGAACAGGTTGCCCAGGGAGGTGGTTGGGGTCCCATCCCTGGAGATACTCAAAGTGAGGCTCAAGAGGGCTCTGGGCAACCTGATCTAGTGGAGGATGTCCCTGCTGACTGCACAGGGGATTGACCTGGATGACCTTTGGATGTCCTTTCCAACCCAAACCATTCCAAGCCAAACCCCTTTGGCCTCACAGACCTGAGGAACTGATGATGTTTCTGCTGCTGGCTTGCCTCAGACTATCATTTTTCAGGAACTATTTCATTGCTTCACAACATTCTGTAATGGAGAAGAAATCATTGGATGAGAGAAAGGCACAGCAAGGATGAAACTCTCTGACCCATCCTCTGCAGAAGGTCATGTTATCAAATCCGTGAATGGGAGACACATTCTTTAGGTGTTTCAAGGATCAGTGGCAGTGTGATTTCCATCAATGTCCACTGTTATCCTGTGTGCTGGGAAATGCTCTGCAGCTCCCCAGAATATCGAGCTTGCCTCTGGTTTGGTCTGGAGAAGAGCAGGTGATCTGTTCACTCTCTACAACTCCCTGCAAGGAGGCTGGGGTGACATGGGGGTCACTCTCCTCTCCCTGTTAACAAGTGAAAGACTCAGCTGCTCAAGGTCTCAGCCAGCCTGGCCTTGAACATCCCCAGGCAGGAGGCATCCACAGCCTCTCTGGGCAGCCTGTTCCAGAGTCTCACCATCCTGGGACTGTTGAACTTCCTCAGCTCCTCTCTAACCCTGCTCTGCCTCAGCTTCAAACCATTCCCCCTTGGCCTGTCTCAGACACCCTCAGCAAAAGTCTCTCTTCAGCCTTCCTGCACGATCCCTTCAGGTCCTGGCAGGCAGCTTTAAGGTTCCTCTGGAGTTTTCTCCAGGCTGCACACCCCCAGCTCCCTCAGTCTGTTCTCACAGCAGAGCTGCTCCAGCCCTTGGATCATCTTTGTGGCTCTCCTCTGGACTTTCTCCAGCAGCTCTGTGTCCTTCCTCTGCTGGGGACACCAGAACCTGGAGGCAGGATTGGAGGTGATGTCTGAGCAGAGCAGAGTAGAGCCAAGGGGCAGAATCCCCTCTCTTGCTCTGCTGGTTTAATCATCATTAAACCACATCCCAAAGTGCCATATCTCCACGTGTTTGAATCTTTGGTGTAGACAGAATGATATCATTAGGTGTCTGATAATTAGCAGCACAGCTTGTTAATTGCTCTTTCTGCACTGGAATCAACCCTCCTGCTCTAATCACTGGGTATCATTAGAGCTGGCTTTGAAAAGGGGAAGGTGGGCTGTGACTTGCACTTTTAACTCCTGGAAATGAACCTGGAGCTGGAAAGCAGCACAAACTCTGTGTGCAGACAGAGCTTCAGGCCTTGGGGAATTAGGGATCCAATCCATTCAATGTGTTTTGTTTTTTTATTTCTTTGGAGCAAATTTTTCCAAGAACAAACTCCAGTCCTTGCCCAAACCCCTAATTAATGAAAACCACCTAACCTTGATGATTATGTAGGGCACAGCAAGTGTGTTGGAGGGAGTTTGCTCAGATTTGAACTGCTGTGATTGAACACCCATAACCTTGGTTTCCCCTTGCCAAGCTCCAGCAAAAGTGTTTCATCAGGATGGGAATTATTCCCAAGTCAATTTTCAGTACTTTTATTTTTGCTCTGTTTCCTTTCCATCCATGTCCCCACGAGTTAGCTTTTTTGCAATGAGGAAATAAAAAGAGGGGTTTTGGTTTACTCAGGGTGAATTTTAATCTCTCCTGACTCAGAAGTGACTGAAGATATTTTGCTCACCTTCTGGCAAAACTCAAGTGCTGCTCCCTGGAGGAGCCTTAGAATCTCCCTAGGATCAAGTGATAGGACAAGAAGGAATGGCTTCAAGTTGCATCAGGGGAGGTTTAGGTTGGATATTAAGACAAATTTCTTGCCTGAGAGAGTAGTCAGGCATTGGAACAGCCTGCTCAGGGTGGTGGGGGAGACCTGCAAGAAGCCAACTGTACGATGCTTGAGATGAAAATTATTTTTGTTTGTTTGTACCAGACCTGGTACAGTAAGAGGCAGGTTGGACTCAACGACCCTAAAGATCTTTTCCAACCAAAATGATTCTCTAATTCCATGAATCTCACCTCATTAGAATGACTTATTCTGAAGCAACATACACCCCTTAGGAATTCTATTTTCCTGGCAACTACTTTTTACCTTCACGCTGACTGCATCTTCACCTGAAATTTGAGAGCAGCAAATCAGATATTTGAATAGAAATGTGATGGAGATGTTGTACCAGGACATAAAACCCACCAACAAAAATGACAACCTGTATTCTTTTGCAATAACTTCTTTTTTCACTGACAAAACTGGATGAGGAAAAAACAAATAAGGAAGAAAAAAGAGGAAGAGAAGGCCCTGAGAAGACCTTCTTGTGGCCTTCCAGGATCTGAAGGGGGCTACAAGAAAGCTGGGGAGGGACTTTTTAGGGTGTCAGGAAGTGATAGGACTGGGGGGAATGGAACAAAACTAGAAGTGGGGAGATTCAGCTTGGATGTTAGGAAGAAATTCTTCCCCACGAGGGTGGTGAGACACTGGCAGAGGTTGCCCAGGGAGGTGGTGGAAGCCTCATCCCTGGAGGTTTTTGCAGCCAGGCTGGATGTGGCTGTGAGCAACCTGCTGTGGTGTGAGGTGTCCCTGCCCATGGCAAGGGGTTGGAACTGTCTGAGCCTTGAGGTCCCTTCCAACCTTGACAATTCTGTGATTCAAAAAAGAAAAAGAGAAAAAAGAAAGAAGAAAAAAGAAAAAAGAAAAAAAAAAAGAAGAAAAAAAGAAGAAAGAAAAAAGAAAGAAAAAAACAGAAAAAAAACAGAAAAAAGAAAAAGAGAAAAAGAAAGAAAGAAGAAAACCAGAAAAAAGGAAAAAGAAAAAAGATAAAAAATAAAAAAGAAGAAAAAAAGAAAAAAGAACAAAGAGAAAAGAAAGAAGAAAGAAGAAAAACAGAAAAAAATAAAAAGAAAAAAGAAAATAGAAAAAAGATAAAAAAAGAAAAATAAAAAAGAATAAAAAAGATAAAAAAAGAAAAATAAAAAAGAATAAAAAAAGAAAAAAAAAAGAAGAAAGAAGAAAAACATACAAAAGAAAAAAGATTTAAAAATAAAAAATAAAAAAGAAGAAAAAAGAAAATAGGAAAAAAGAAGAGAAAAGAAAGAAGAAAGAAGAAAGACAGAAAAAAGAAAAAAAAAAGAAAAAATAAAGTGGAAAAAAAGAACATAGGAAAAGAAAAAAAGGAAATAGAAAAAGAAGAAAAGAAAAAAAAATCTTGCTGCTACCAAGTCCCAAAGCCTCTCTAAGGAAATGGAAATGCTCTTTGATGTTCCCAGTCAACCCTGCCTTGTTGACAGAGCTCTCCCTGCCAAGCATCACTTGCATTCATTATGCTTTTGCAAATGCTGACCAAACCATCCAGGGTCAGAGTGGGACTCAGAGCACCAGGTTATCATTACTAGGAGGGAATTAACAGCGTGGTAAAACCCTGCCAAAACTGCTGAAGCCAGCTCGTGACCCCAGCCCCCTTTGGGCTCCATGAGAACATCAATTCCTATGTGTGGTCAGGCTTTTAATAGCCACATGCCATTAATAACAGCCAGGAACCATCTCTGGAGGAACTGCTTGATAATGAGGTTGGGTTGGCAGTAAGATGTAGGGAAATCATCACTGGAGCCTTCCACATGCACTGGCTGAGCACAGTAGCTCAGGTAGTAGCTGTCTGCTCTATAGGATAGAATATTAAATATGACAAAGTCTGGCCTATCAATTACTTTCTTCCACCAGTAATTGTTCTATCAAAAGGATCATTTAGTGTGGAGGAAAGAAGGCTGAGGGGAGACCTTTTCTCTCTCTACAGATCCCTGAAAGAAGGTTGGAGCCAGGTGGGGGTTGGTCTCTTCTCCCTAGTAATTATCATAGAATCATAGAGTCATAGAATCAGTCAGGGTTGGAAGGGACCACAAGGAGCATCCAGTTCCAACCCCCCTGCCATGGGCAGGGACACCTCACACTACAGCAGGCTGGCAGGAGCCTCATCCAGCCTGGCTTTAAACATGTCCCTGGACAACCCATTCCAGGCTCTCACCACCCTCATGGGGAAGAACTTCTTCCTTACGTCCAGTCTGAATTGCCCCATTTCTAGTTTTGCTCCATTCCCCCCAGTCCTATCACTACCTGACATCCTAAAAAGTCCCTCCCCAGCTTTCTTGGAGCCCCCTTCAGATCCTGGAAGGCCACAAGAAGGTCTCCTCAGAGCCTTCTCTTCTCCAGACTGAACAGCCCCAACTCTCTCAGTCTGTCCTCATAGCAGAGCAGCTCCAGCCCTCTGCTCATCCTGGTGGCCCTTCTCTGGACACCTTCCAGCATGTCCAGATCCCTCTTGTAACAGAGGCTCCAGAACTGGATGCAGTACTCCAGGTGGGGTCTCAGCAGAGCTGAGCAGAGGGGGAGAATCACCTCCCTTGCCCTGCTGGCCGCACTTCTCCTGATGCAGCCCAGGCTCTGCTTGGTTCTCTGGGCTGCAAGTGCACATTGACAGCTCCTGTTGAGCTTCTCATCCCCCAGCACCCCCAAGTCCCTCTCCTCAGGGCTGCTTTCCAGCCAGTCCCTGCCCAGCCTGGATTTGTGCTTGGGATTGCCTTGACCCAGCTGCAGGACCCTGCCCTTGGTCTTGTTGAACCTCCTGAGGTTGGCTTGTGCCCACCTCTGCAGCCTGTCCAGGTCCCTCTGGATGGATCCCTTCCCTCCAGCCTGTCTGCTGCACCACACAGCTTGGTGCCATCAGCAAACTTGCTGAGGGTGCACTTGACATTATTGACAGGACAAGAGGAAATGGCCTCAGGTTGCACCAGGGGAGGTTTAGGTTGGTGATGTGAAGAAACATCTTCACTGAAAAGGTTCTCCAAGACTGAAAGTGTCTGCCCAGGGAGGTGGTTGAATCCCTGTCCCTGGAGGTGTTTCAAAGAGGCAGAGCTGAATGGACGTCCTGGAAGGTGTCCAGAGAAGGGCCACAAGCATGAGCAGAGGGCTGGAGCTGCTCTGCTATGGAGACAGACTGAGAGAGTTGGGGCTGTTCAGGCTGGAGAAGAGAAGGCTCTGAGGAGACCTTCTTGTGGCCTTCCAGTATCTGAAGGGGTCTCCAAGAAATCTGTGGAGGGACTTTTGAGGGTGTCAGGGAGTGATAGGACTGAGGGGAATGGAGCAAAACTAGAAATGGGGAGATTCAGATTGGATTTTAGGAAGAAAATCTTCCCCATGAGGGTGGTGAGACACTGGCACAGGTAGACCAGGGAGGTGGTGGAAGCCTCATGTCTGGGGCTGTTCAATCTGGAGAAGAGAAGACTGAGAGGGATCTGATCAATGTCTATCAATATCTGAGGGCTGGGGGTCAAGAGGGAGGGGACAGGGACAGGCTCTGCTCACTTGCACCCTGGGATAGGCCAAGGGGCAATGGATGGAAACTGCAGCACAGGAGGTTCCACCTCAACATGAGGAGGAACTTCTTCCCTGGGAAGGTCCCAGAGCCCTGGAGCAGGCTGCCCAGGATGGTTGTGGAGTCTCCTGCTCTGGAGCCTTTCAAGCCCCATCTGGATCCATTCCTGTGAGACCTGTGCTGGATTCTATGGTCCTGCTCTGGCAGGGGGCTTGGACTGGATGATCTTTGGAGATCCCTTCCAACCCCTAACATCCTGTGATCTGTGATCTCTGACATTCTCTCTTGTTTTTAATAGCACAAGGATAGAGACACCAGAAGGAGTCTTTCTTGTGTTCAGAAAGACTACAAACAAACAAAACCCGGTGAAATATTTATCTCTGCTTCAAAAGGGAAGGTGTAAGAAGCAGCTAAGACCTCCTCCCTGAATCTGAAATGCACTTTGCAACTCATTTGCCCATGCTAATCAGTCAATAGATTTGCAGAAACTATGTGTTAATTCCCCTCCTCTTTTTAATTCAGTCGTTTCTGTTAGCTGCCAAAATTAATCCAATAAAGTTCAGCTCTGAGAGCTGACACACTAATCAAAACTAGCAGGTGCTTTCCCTCTACAGGCTGTCAGCAGCCCAGCTTCTGGGCCCCCTCATGGTCTGGGAAAGTGACTGTGCAGTTTTGGCTCCCAGAGGAGCTTCGACTTGCTTGGGAAATATCAAAATGTTGCTTGGGAAATCTGGAAAACAACAGCAGAACCATGGAATTGTCAGGGTTGGAAGGGACCTCAAGGAGCAGCCAATTCCAACCCCCCTGCCATGGGCAGGGACACTTCACATTGGATTAGGTTGCTCACAGCCACATCCAGCCTGGCTGCAAAAACCTCCAGGGATGAGGCTTCCACCACCTCCCTGGGCAACCTCTGCCAGTGTCTCATCACCCTCATGGGGAAGAATTTCTTCCTAACATCCAAGCTGAATCTACCCATTTCTAGCTTTTGTTTTTTCATCAGAAGAAAATGAAGCTATTGTCATATCTTGAAAGATGCATCAGGCCCTGGCAGGCACCTAGGAGATTAAGAGGACTTTGAGGCAGTGGATAACAGTGATAGGACCAGGGGGAGTGGAGCAAAACTAGAAGTGGATAGATTGAGTTTGGATGTTAGGAATTAGTTTTTCCCCATGAGGGTGGTGAGAGACTGGCACAGGTTGCCCAGGGAGGTGGTGGAAGCCTCATCCCTGGAGGTTTTTGCAGCCAGGCTGGATGTGGCTGTGAGCAACCTGCTGTGGTGTGAGGTGTCCCTGCCCATGGCAGGGAGGTTGGAACTGGATGCTGCTTGAGGTCCCTTCCAACCCTAACAGTTCTATGAATCTATGATTCTATAGCTAACCCAACCACACCATCAGCTCCAACCTTCAGGCCACACTGAAGGAGGGAAGGCTGTGCCTTTCCCCCAATGGCACCATAAGCCCTGTGGGTCCCCAAGGTTATTCTCAATTAAATGAAAGCTACAGAGTTTTATGAGGTTTGTGGATCATGTGCCAGCACTTCTTTTTTTTCCCCAGCTGAAGCTCTTTAAATGGATTTATGTCAGGTGACAACTAAGAGAAGCCATTTCCAGATCAAGTTTCAAAGAATTTATTATTTTCAGAAGAGCAAACAAACAAAACCCAAACCAAAACCCACCCACCACAGACTCATGGAATCTTGAAGGTTGGAAAAGATCTCTAAGACTATCAGTTCCAACCATCAGCCCAACATTACCATGGTCACTGATTTCTGTCCTGAAATGCTATGTCCACATGGTTCTTGAACATCTCTAGGGTTGGTAACTCCACCACCTCCCTGGGCAGCCTGTTCCAAGCCCTGACCACTCTTGGAGAAAACAACTTTCTTCTTACATCCAACCTAAAAACCTCCCAGAAAGAGAGGATCTTGCAGTCCTTGTAAGTAGATCATACTGGGACATGATCTTGTGAGGAGCAGCTGAGGGACCTGGGGTGTTTTAGTCTGGAGAAAAGGAGGCTGAGGGGAGACCTCATTGCTCTCTACAAGTCCCTAAAAGGAGGTTGGGGAGAGGTGAGGGTTGGTCTCTTTTCCCTAGTAGTGAACAACAAGATGAGAGGAAACGACCTCAAGTTGCACCAGGGGAGGTTTAGGTTGGAGATGAGGAGAATCTCCTTGACTGAAAGGGTTCTCAAAGCCTGGCACAGGCTGCCCAGGGAGGTGGCTGAATGCCCATACCTGGAGGTGTTTGGAAGAGGCAGAGATGTGGTGCTGAGGGCCATGGTTTAGCCCCAGTCTTGCACTCCATGATCTTAAAGATCTTTTCCAACCAAAGTGATTCCATGGTCCCATCAGCGCTTTTTCTTCTTCCTTGCAGCCATGCAGCTGGATTTTGCTTAACATCACACTATGACTATGCATAAACATGGGATATATATATAGCATAAAATATTCCATAACCTGCAAGATTTAAAGCTCTCCTTAGAATCCAGACTGAAGCTTCCCTGCCACCAAAAAAAAAAAAGAGTTGAAAAAAAGAAATCCCATTTAAGACCATCCTGTTCAATGAGACTTTTTGAAATCCTCAAATTTCCTATTTTTTTTTTTCAACCAAAGTCTGGTGAAAAGCTTCCAGAAAGTCAATAAGATTTTATTTAATGTTTCAAGACTTTTCCATAAGATTTTCTTTAATTTTTCAAGGCTTCATCTCAGTTGGATTCAAAGTCCTTTCAAAAACACACACTCTTACCTCCAGACAGTCTGATGAATGCCCTAATAGGAAAAGATTTGCTAAACACAAAGGAAATCCTCCTAATGCTAAATTGATGTTACAGAATCACAGAACATTAGAGGTTGGAAGGGACCTCCAGAGACCATCAGGTCCAACCCCCCTGCCAGAGCAGGAACACTCAGGGGAGTCTGCACAGGAATGCATCCAGGTGGGGTTGGAAAGCCTCCAGAGAAGGAGACTCCACAACCCCCCTGGGCAGCCTGTTCCAGGGCTCTGTCACCCTCACTGCAAAGAAGTTTCTCCTCAGGTTGAGCTGAAATCTTCTCTGGTCAAGTTTGAACTCATTGTTCCTTGGCTTATCACTGTGAACCACCCACAAGAGCCTGGCCCCCTCCTCCTGACACCCACCCCTCACATATTGATAGACATTGATCAGATCCCCTCTCAGCCTTCTCTTCAGACTAAACAGCTCCAGGGCTCTCAGTCTCTCTTCCCAGGGGAGATGCTCAAGTCCCCTAAGCATCCTCCTGGCTCTCCCTTGGACTCTCTCCAGCAGGTCTCTGTCTCTCTTGAACTGGGGAGTCCCAAACTGGACACAGGATTGCAGCTGTGGTCTCAGCAGGGCAGAGTAGAGAGGTAGAAGAACTTCCCTAGCCCTGCTGGCCACACTTTTCTTGCTGCACCCCAGGATCCCATCAAGAAAAGTTGATGTTGAAAATGTTGATTTTGTTTTTCCAGCTGAATTTTCAAATTGCATATTTTGGTTTTGGGGTTTTTTTTGGTGGCTTTTTGGTTTGTTGTTTTGTTTTTTTTTTTTCCCCTTCCTTTACATTTCTCTCTTGGAGTCTCAGATTGTTTTCCCCATCCCCAAGCTGGGGAGGGCAAGAGGATTCTTTGGGGGTGTGTGTGCCTCTCTTATTGCATTATCAATATATTAATCCAAGTTATACCAACAAACCTGAAGAGACAAAGAGCTGTTTGTTAGATTATTATCCAAGGGGGGAAAAGCACAAACCTTAGAGGAAAAACCAAACCAAACAAAACACAACATTGTGTGTATATACATCCAGCAGGAACCACAGCTGAACAAAAGGTCTGAATGAGGCAAGCTCCAGCAGCTGATTAAATGCAAAGCCAGCAGTGCAGCCGTGCAGGGATTCCCTTCTTCAGCTTGCAGGCAAGGATGGAATGAGAAATGCTGAGACAACAAGGGAGTGTGTGAGCTTAATGATATGCCTCTTTTATTTATTTCTTTATTTCTTCCTCTTTCCATCAGTTGCTAATCTGTAGCTCTGGTGATGATTAATATTTCACCTCCAGAGAGATGCTGTTCAGAAACATCCAAGTGTCACAACAATTGAAGGCCTTCTGTATAAGTACAGGGTCCAGGGCAGCCACAGAAGGGAGAAAGTTCTCCCGTTTTATTCTGCTCTGTGTCCCTGTCCCTCTCTCTGTGATAGCAAATTGCAAGAGGCTGTAGGAATCATCCTGCTCAGCTGGTAGGGATCACAGAATCACATAATAAGAGGAGTTAGATCAGTTAGGCACAGAGCCTGGCCAGTTTTGGCACAGTACCATACTAGTGCTGAGTTCACAGGTGTACAAGGCCACCCAGAGAAATAGAATCATAGAATGCATTGGGTTGGAAGGGATCACAGGGTGTTAGGGGTTGGAAGAGATCTTCAAAGATCTTGCAGTCCAACACCCCTGCCAGAGCAGGACCATAGAATCCAGCACAGGTCACACAGGAACACATCCAGATGGGTTATGAAAGGCTCCGGAGAAGGAGACTCCACAACCTCTCTGGGCAGCCTGCTCCAGGGCTCTGGGACCCTCACAGTGCAGAAGTTTCTCCTCATGTTGAGGTGGAACCTCCTGTGCTGCAGTTTCCATCCATTGCCCCTTGTCCTATCCCAGGGTGCAAGTGAGCAGAGGATGTCCCTTCCCTCTTGACCTCCAGCCCTCAAATATTGATAGACATTGATTAGATCCCTCTTAGTCTTCTCCTCTCCAGACTGAACACCCCCAGGGCTCTCAGCCTCTCCTCCCCAGGCAGTGCTCCACTCCCTTCAGCATCCTTGTAGCCCTCCCTTGGACTCTCTCCAGCAGATCTCTGTCCCTCTTGAACTGGGGAGCCCAAACCTGGATGCAATATTCCAGGTGATGTCTCAGCAGGGCAGAGCAGAGGGGGAGGAGAACCTCCCTGGATCTGCTGGCCACACTCCAGGTGTGTCACCTAGTCCAGCCCTCACAGCAGTCAGCAGGGACACCTCCAACTAGATCAGGCTGCTCAAAACCTCATCAAGCCTGGGCTTGAATGTCTTCAGGGATGGGGTCTTCACCACCTCTCTGGGCAACCTGTTCCTGTGTTTCACCACCCCTTCTGGTAAAGAACTTCTTCCTAACATCCAGTCTAAATCTACCCAGCTCTGGTTTCAAAGCATGCTGTGAGAAGAGCATCATTCTCTGACTGTATGATCAGAGGAGTCATTGACAGGAGGAGCAGGGCTCTCAAACTTCAGCTCATCAACACCAGCCTGTATGGCTGCACACAAGTAGCTGACAGTAGGACAAGAGGAGATGGCCTCAAGATGCACCAGGGGAGGCTTAGGTTGCATGGTAGTGAAAATTTCTTTCCTTCAAGAGTGGTGAGGGATTGGGACAGGCTGCCCAGGGAAGTGGTGGAGTCACTATCCCTGGAGGTGTTCAAAAAACATCTAGGCATGGCACTGGGCATGTTTGTGTTGGGTTGACAGTTGGAGTTGATGATCTTAGAGGTCTTTTCCAACCTTAATGAGTCTATCATTCTGTCTTGGGTGGGTTCCTGATGTATGCCTTGGATTCTTCCTGTTGATAAATAAAGCTTAGTGCCAAAGATGCTTTAGAAATGAAGTCTTGTGCCACTTCCTTCTTTGTGGAAGTGCTCAGAGCTGGGCATGTTAACACTTCTTCTCTACATGGCATTTCTTTGGGGTAGAAATTCTCCCTAGTTGTCAAGGGTTAGAGCTGGGCTGGTCACTAGAAGAATGACAAAAGCTCTCCATGAACTTCTCTCCTCCACTCAGAAGGGAAGAGAAAAGGAATAAGAGAGAGGGAGAGTGACTGACGGGGTAGAAAAAGTAGATCAGAACAGCTTTGATGAAAACAATACCACAAAATGAAATATATACAGATGGATACCAAACCAATATCAATATCAAATCCAAAGCCTGATGGCAGTGATGTCCTCATCACCACTGATGCTGTGGGCAGGCACTGGGGAAGTCCCAGGCTGGACTCAGCTGGAGATGGGATCCAGATTCAGGAGCTGGATTCTGGAACTGAATTCAGGAACACATGGATTAGGATCAAAGGCAGGATGGACAGAACCCTCCTTGGATGTTGACCAATAAAGAAGGAAACTTGAGCCTGGTTCTCCTTGAACTTCCCAAACTCACCTGGATATGTTCCTGTGTAGCCTGACCTAGGTGACCCTGCTCTAGCAAGGGGGTTGGACAAGATGATCTCCCCCAAACCTCACTGTTCTGTGATCCAGTGAGAGCTGAACATGAAGCACAGCTGCTCTTGGTGTGTTTATTACCACATGGCCTTCTGCTCCTCTTATTTATTCCTCATGTTCTGTCCAGATGTGAGCAGGTAGAAGGGACCCCTCCCTCCTCCCATTCTCCTCCCTGACACAGCACAAAGAGTGCAATCATTTTCCATGCCCCCTGCCTCCAAACACAAACACCACCAGGCAAAGGAGCAGCCTCCTGCCCTCCTCCTGGACTGCCTGGCAGATGGCACAGCAGCAACAGCAGTTTCCCAGCTCCAGGCCCAGAGGAGCAGATGTTGGATTAGCACATGCTTTCTAGAGTTTTCATCTTGGACGAAAGTCTGGATCTCAGCTGGATTCCCCTTTCCTCCAGCAGAACCCTCAGGAAAGAAGATGACACAGGCCCTTGGCACAGCCTGAAGCCATGGTGTCAGCAGTGATCAGGATGGCTTGGTTAATGAGGGGGAATCCTGTCACAGAATCATGGAATGGGCTGGCTTGGAAGGGTCCTTAAAGATCATCTAGCCATGGGCAAGGACACCTCCACCCAGCCCAGGCTGCTCAAGGTCCTGTCCAACCTGGCTTTGAGCACCTCCAGGGAGGGGTCATCCACCACCTCCTTGGGCAACCTGTTCCAGTGTCTCCCCAACCTCACTGGAAAGAAGTTCTTCTTGATCTCCAGTCTAAGTCTGCCCTCCTCAAGCTTCAATCCATTCCTTCTTGTCCTATCACTACAAGCCCTTGTAAAAAGTCCTTCCCTGGCTTTCCTGTAGCCCCCCTTCAGATAATGGGAGGCTGCTCTAAGGTCTCCCATGGCTCTTCTCTTCTCCAGGCTGAACAACCTTAACTCTCTTGGCTGAACTTAATCATTGAATCACTAAGATTGGAAAAGATCAAGTCCAACCATCAACCCAACACCACCATGACCATTAAACCATGTCCCACAGTGCCATGTCTACACATGTCTACGAATTCATCCTTTTCCTGCCTATTTCCAACTACCAACAGAGCTCTGAATATCAAAAAAATGCTAAAGCAGCCAAAAAAACTCCCAAAGGTATTAAAGATCATAGAATCATAGAATCAGTCAGGGCTGGAAGGGACCACAAGGATCATCCAGTTCCAACCCCCTTGCCATGGGCAGGGACACCTCACACTACAGCAGGCTGGCCAGAGCCTCATCCAGCCTGGCTGCAAACACCTCCAGGGATGGAGCCTCAACCACCTCCCTGCACAACCCATTCCAGTCTCTCACCACTCTCATGGGGAAGAACTTCTTCCTCACATCCAGCCTGAATCTCCCCACTTCCAGCTTTATTCCATTCCCCCCAGTCCTGTCACTACCTGAGATCCTAAAAAGTCCCTCCCCAGCTTTCTTGGAGCCCCCTTCAGATACTGGAAGGCCACAAGAAGGTCTCCTCAGAGCCTTCTCTTCTCCAGACTGAACAACCCCAATTCTCTCAGTCTGTCCTCATAGCAGAGGTGCTCCAGCCCTCTGCTCATCCTGGTGGCCCTTCTCTGGACACCTTCCAGCATGTCCAGATCCCTCTTGTAACAGAGGCTTCAAAACTGGATGCAGTACTCCAGGTGTGGTCTCACCAGAGCTGAGCAGAGGGGGAGAATCACCTCCCTTGCCCTGCTGGCCACACTTCTCTTGATGTAGCCCAGGTTCTGCTTGGTTCTCTGGGCTGCAAGTGCTCACTGACAGCTCCTGTTGAGCTTCTCCTCCACCAGCACCCCCAAGTCCCTCTCCTCAGGGCTGCTCTCCAGCCAGTCCCTGCCCAGCCTGGATTTGTGTTTGGCATTGCCTCGCCCCAACTGCAGGACCCTGCCCTTGGTCTTGTTGAACCTCCTGAGGTTGGCTTGTGCCCAGCTCTTCAGCCTGTCCAGGTCCCTCTGGATGGATCCCTTCCCTCCAGCCTGTCTGCTGCACCACACAGCTTGGTGTCATCAGCAACCTTGCTGAGGGTGCACTCGATGCCACCAACACAGATCCAACCACACAGATCCAACCACACAGCCTGAATTCTGGTTTTACCTCTCTACCAAGAGCCACATTTAATCACCAAGAAATCACTTTTAACATATGAGATGCCCTGAGAGTACTGCAGGCAGCTCTGTGTACATCTCTGAATGGGAGGAGGTTGCTAACAGGAAAATTTCATTTCCTCTTCATTCCACAGCTGCCAGCTGGCTGGGCTGGAAGTTACAGGGAGGATATGGGCTAGGATATCTTCAGGACTCCTGGGAAATGTCTAACAGGACAGGCTGAGGGAGCTGGGGGTGTTCAGCCTGGAGAAGAGAAGGCTCTGGGGACACCTAATAGCAGCCTGCCAGTACCTGAAGGGGGCTACAGGAAGGATGGAGAGAGACTGTTTGCAAAGGGCTGCAGGGACAGGATGAGGGACAAGGTTTGAAATGAGAGCAGAGCAGATTGAGATTGGATGTGGGGAACAAGTTCTGCATCACGCAGCTGATGGAACACTGTCCAGGGAGGTACGTGAGGTCCCGTCCCTTGAGATATTCAAGGTGAGGTTAGACAAGGCTCTGAGCAACCTGATCTAGTGGAGGATGTCCCTGCAGGGGAGTGGGTCTGGCTGAGCTTTGGAGGTCCCTTCCAACCCAAACCACTCTGTGATTCTATATTTTCAAAAGAATACTGAAGTTCAAGCACAAGGGAGGGACACTGTTATGTTTTTGCTCTTGTAGGTGTTATCATCAGGCCTGTGGTTAGCTTTTGTGCTATTTTACCTACTTTCCTTAGTCAAAAATAGACACACAATGGAGAGCAAAGATACTTGAAGCCTGGAGATGCTTTTATGAATACCTTGCCCCCACTGAAAATAATGAACCCCTTGAACTTCTTGCAAGATGCTCTAATTTTGGTCTGCATCTTCCCTGTCCTGGAAAGGTCAAGGTGTCCCTGCTCTAGCTGGAGTTGCTTATTGCTGGGGGGTTGGGCAAGACGACCTCTGAGGATCCCTTCCAACCTGCTGCATTCTGTGATGCTGTGAAAATCCAATTTCTTGCCACATCTTGCACACAGACCTTCAGTATCTCCTTCACTCATGCAGCTTTGTGATCTTTCTGGAGAAGGTGGCTACAGGAGCATTTGGTGTTTGTTGAATCACAGAATCCCAACTCCCAATGCTCCCAGATTCCCCTCCCAGTAAAGCACAGAAGTGCTCCCAGTGCTCGCAGTAACCCTCCCAGTCCTCCCAGTCCCTCTCCCAGCACTCTCTGTCACCCCCCAGTACTCCCAGCAGGGCACAGCAGTGTTCCTGTGCAATCTGATCTGGGTGACCCTGCTTTTAGCAAGGGGATTAGACTAGATGATCTCCACGGGTCCCTTCCAATCATCCTGTGATTGATCTGTGATAGATTTTGTTTCTTTTCTCTGAAAACAAGTAAGAAGAGCAGCACGAGGAGGGGACAAAGCAAAAACTGTGCAGCACCAACTCTGTGGATGGTGAAATGTTTAGGGTTGGGTTGGATGGTCTGAAAGAAAAAATAAAAATATGATCCTGATGCTTTAGGGGAGGTTTTATGCTACTTCTGTTGCTGTTGTTCTCATTACTGATATGCTGCTCATGGAAGCAAACCTGAGGGAGTTTTCAGCCTGCCCTCCCTGGGGGTAGATATGACAGTGGTAGAAGAGGGAAGTTCAAAAGATGCCTGTAGAGAAACCCAACCCCCCAAAATAATTGCTGCTGCCATGGTAACTCCATTTATAATAGCAGGGAAATATGAGGCACAGATAACATCTCCTCTGCTTTTGACCTATTTGCTTTTCCTGGAGCACCTCTCATCCCATCAAGGTCAGATTTGCCTGTGAGCACTCACACCAGAGGCTTTGTCCTCTCTCTATCTTCTTGAGGCAAAGCCTTCCAGCCCAGATATCTCCTCAGGGAGGGTTTCTCAGTTGTCCTGAATCATTTAAGTGCAATGAAATCAGCATACTCCTGACCTGCCCCCTTCTTGGTAGATCTATTTCTTGACTGTGCTTCTCCCAGCACAGTCCTTGCCCTTTCTAACAGCTTAGGTTTGGGGTTTTCAAAAGCTAGAAGGAGGAAGGGAGGGGATTTTAAGGTGTTAAGAGGTTTGTGTTTGTTCCTCTGAATGCTTCTGTGTAGGCGGTGAGCTGAACCCAAAGACACCAAAAGTTCACTGTTGCTTAAGGAGGTGGAGTTGTTCCATTAGGCATTGCTGTGCTCCTCCCTATGCTGAGCCCATAAACAGAGGGCTTCAGCTGAAAGCCAGATAGGTAGAGAGAAGCAACATACCTGTCCAGAGGCCAGTGTGTGCAGACACCTCTGCAGCCTTTTCTTTGCAGCTTTACTAGTGGAGCCTTAAAGGGAAATCACAGAATCACAGAAATAACCAGGCTGGAAAAGACCTCAGAGGTCATCAAGTCCAACCTCTCACCCAACACCATCTCATCAACTAACCCATGGCACTGAGTGCCTCATCCAGGCTTATTTTAAACACTTCCAGGGATGGTGACTCCATCACCTCCCTGGGCAGCACATTCTCTGTCTGGGAAGGATTCCTTCCTACCATCCAGCCTAAACCTCCCCTGCACAGCTTGAGACTGTGTTCTCTTGTTCTGTCGCTGCCTGGGAGAAGAGACCAACCCCCACCTGGCTACAGCCTCCCTTCAGGGAGTTGTAGAGAGCAATGAGGTCACCCCTGAGCCTCCTCTTCTCCAGGCTAAACACCCCCAGCTCCCTCAACTGTGGGCTGCTCATAAAGCCCTCCTCACAGGGCTGTTCACACATCTTCACAGACCATAGGGCTGTGCTCCAGACCCCTCCCCAGCTTTGTTGCCCTTCTCTGGAGGGGAGTCATCCTGTGATATAGCATGGGGATGTGGCCCACAAGGAGATCATAGAATCACAGAACGTCAGGGGCTGGAAGGGACCTGGAAGGATCATCCAGTCCAACCTCCCTGCCAGAGCAGACAAGGAAACAGCATCACTTCTTACCATCAGTGCTGCACTGGGAGGGTGCTAGCAACAGCAGCAAGGCATCCCAGCTCTGCTGGCTTGTGGAGTTAGAGAATGGTTCACACAATCATAACTGAGGTTAGAAAAAACCTCTAAGATCATCCAGCCCAACACCACCCCAGGCCCATTAAACCATGTCCCAAAGTGCCATGTCCACATATTTTTTTCAACACCTCCAAGGATGGTGACTCCACCACCTCCCTGGGCAGCCTGCTGCAGCCTCCTCCTCTCCAAGCTCAAAAGCCTCAGCTCCCTCAGCCTTTCCTTACAAGGGAGATGCTCCACTCCCTGCAGCATCTTTGTGGCTCTGTGCTGGACCCTTTCAAGCAGTTCCCTGCACACCAAAGTAACTCAAGAAAGGTTTGGGTTTTCCTTTTTGTTTAATGGGAAAAAACATTATGGCTTCTAATGCATAGGAAATCAGCCCATAAAACCTTACAATCCCTCTGGTCTTACCAGTTCTAAATGTGTTTTGAATACCTCTTCACCAGTTCTAAATGTATTTTAAATACCTCTTCTTCTGCCACACTTGTTAGCACACTTGTGCCACAAAGTCTTTGGAGAGAAAGCTTGCAGGACTCTTTATTTTTCTTTTTTTTTTTTTTTCCAGCTTCATGCTTCCTCTGGAACCTGCTAATCCTTCCCTCTGGAAGGACTTGAGTGGAGCTGGGCTAGCAGCAAGAGAATAGGAAATACATTGCTTTTATCTGCACATCAGTACCTTTAATTATGCAGCAGTTGGTACTCATCCTTCCCTGCTGCCTTGGTAAAAATAGTTCCCCCATCCAAACCTAGCAGCTGGGGATGTTTGAGGACCTAATCACCCCAAAATAATAACTAATCTTAACAAATCTTTATGCACCATTTGCTACTCTGAGTAGGTTTTTTACCCAATAAATATTTTTCTCTTTCTTTTCTTTTTTTTTTTTTTGATTAAAAGACGTTTTTGTGTGTGTGTGTGTGTGGAGGGGGAGTGACTAATGAGGCAGGCTGAAGAGTGAAAACACTAAAGACCCCAGACTCTACCAGTGGTGCTATTTCTGGAAGGGATATTATTCACTAAGATTAACAGCAATGAAATGGATCTTGGAGGGAGTGCTTGAAATAATGACTCTGTTATCCAGGGGGGGAAAAAAATATTAACAATTATTCCCCAAAGCTTAGGAAGGACAAAAGATATTGCTGATTTGTCTTCAACATTTGAATGGTGTTTATTTTATCCTTCTCTTCTCTGCCAGGTGAATTTCTTCTTCCCATGCAAGCTGTCACAGGCTCACAGGATGTTAGGGGTTGGAAGGGACCTCAGAAGATCATCAAGTCAGGACCATGGAATCCAGCACAGGTCACACAGGAATGCATCCAGATGGGGCTGGAAAGTCTCCAGAGAAGGAGACAACCTCTCTGGGCAGCCTGCTCCAGTGCTCTGGGATCCTCACAGTGAAGAAGTTCCTCCTCATGTTGAGATGCAACCACCTGTGTTGTGGTTTCTATCCATTGCCCCTTGTCCTATCCCAGGGTGCAAGTGAGCAGAGCCTGGCCCCTCCCTCTTGACCCTCAGCCCTCAGCTATTGATAGACATTGATCAGATCCCCTCTCAGTCTTCTCTTCTCCAGACTAAACAGCCCCAGGGCTCTCAGCCTCTCCTCCCCAGACAGTGCTCCAGTCTCTCAGTCATCCTCATATCCCTCCCTTGGACTTTCTCCAGCAGATCCCTGTCCCTCCTGAACTGGGGAACCCAGACCTGGGTGAAATATTCCAGGTGAGGTCTCAGCAGAGCAGAGTAGAGAGGGAGGAGAACCTCCCTGGCTCTGCTGGCCACACTCCTCTGAATTCACCCCAGGATCCCATTGGCCTTCTTGGCACCAGGGCACATTGCTGTTCCATGTCTCTGCTTACTGCAGGGAGGCTGGACTAGGTAACTCCTAGAGGTTCCTTCTAACAGTCCCTTCAGCATCCTTATAGCCTTCCTTTGGACTCTCTCCAGCAGATCCCTGTCCCTCCTGAACTGGGGAGCCCAGACCTGGATACAATATTCCAGGTGAGGTCTCAGCAGGGCAGAGTAGAGGAGGAGAAGAACCTCTGCTAAGCTCTCAGGTAGCAGCTCTCACACAGACTTTTCCCAAGGTCCCAGCTCTTCCATTGGAAGAATAGAGAGAGCCTGGCCCCCTGCCAAGGAAATAAATGGGATTGCCATTTGCCTTTCTTTGCACAGCCAGGTTGACTTCTGTTCATCGCAGGGTTTTGTTAATGCACATGGAATTATGGCCCTGGCAATGGAGGGAGTAAGTGTTTTTACAAGCAGGATAATAGGTGTGTTAAAATGTTCAGGCTTTTTTTGCAGCTGGCTGGGCTTCCAAATGCAAATTCTGAAGGACTGGGAATGTGCTGGTGTCTCCTACCTGTCCACAGGCATCAGTTTCCCCACCTCCACCTCTCTACTCATCTTTTGGGGTATGCTGCATGATGATCAATAAGAGGGAGGGTTCTGTAGGCACATTTTCTGGGGAGAAATAACAACAGGCACCAGGACAGGTTAGAGGCTGCCCTGCTGGAAAGCAGCTCCACAGAGAAAGACCTTGGAGTGTTGGTGGACAGCAAGTTCTCCATGGAACAACAATGTGCTCTTGTGGCCAAGAGAACCAATGGGATCCTGGGATGTATCAAGAAAGGTGTCCAGCAGGGCTAGGGAAGTTCTTCTACCTCTCTCCTCTGCCCTGCTGAGACCACAGCTGCAATCCTGTGTCCAGTTTGGGACTCCCCAGTTCAAGAGAGACAGAGACCTGCTGGAGTGAGTCCAAGGGAGAGCCAGGAGGATGCTTAGGGGACTTGAGCATCTCCCTGTGAAGAGAGACTGAGAGCCCTGGGGCTGTTTAGTGTGGAGAAGAGAAGGCTGAGAGGGATCTGATCAATGTGTATCAATATGTGAGGGGTGGGTGTCAAGGGGAGGGCCCAGGCTCTTTTGGGTGGTTCACAGTGATAAGCCAAGGAACAATGAGTTCAAACTTGAACATAGAAGTTTTCAACTCAGCATGAGTAGAAATTTCTTTACTGTGAGGCTGATGGAGCCCTGGAGCAGGCTGCCCAGGGGGGTTGTGGAGTTTCCTTCTCTGGAGACTTTCCAACCCCACCTGGATGCATTCCTGTGCAGACTCTCCTGAGTGCTCCTGCTCTGGCAGGGGGGTTGGACCTGATGATCTCTGGAGGTCCCTTCCAGCCTCTGATCTACTGTGAGACTGTGAGAGTGATTTTTTTTCACTTCCTTCCTATTCCTGCTTTCCAGTTAAAATGCTGAATACAATTACAAAGCCATTAAGCACTGCTAAAATGCACTAATATCAGAGTGCTCTTTTTTTTCAGCACTGGATCACTTTACAGCTGAGCCACATCTTCCTTTTTGGGTACATCAGGAAGGTCCACAGCAAGCAGAAAAAATCAGCTGCAGCAGATTTGAAAATCTACTTCCTGCAGAGAATTAAATGCTTCACAGCTTCGCTTCACTACACAGAACCTACCAGAAGGCAAAGAAGGATCCAAAATAGTTTTGTGTTTTTTTTTTCCTTCTCCTGCATTTAGTATCAAAAGGTGACATGATCTCAAAAGTGCCACAAATGTCAATGCCAAGCTCAGAGGATGCACATGTGGAGGTTGATAGGATCATTAAGGTTGGAAAAGACCTCTAAGAGCATCAAGTCCAACTTTCAACCCAACACCACCATGGCAACTAAACCACATCCCCAGAGTGCCATAGTCACACATTTCTTGAACCCCTTCAGAGATGGAGACTCCACCACCTCCTTGGGCAGCCTCTTCCAATCCTTGACCACTCTTGCAGGAAAGAAATGTTTCTTAATTTCCAATCTAAACCTTCCTGGGGCAACTTGAGGCTGTTTCTTCTTGTTCTATCACTTGTTACTAGGCAGAAAAGACCAAGCCCAACCTCACTCCAAACTCCTTCCAGGGAGTTGTAGAGAACCAGAAGGTCTGCCCTCAACCTCCTTTTCTCCAGACTGAACAACCCCAGGACCCTCAGCTGCTCCTCACAGCTCTAGACCCTTCTCTGGACCTGCTCCAACACCTCAATGTCTTTTTTGGAATGAGGGCCCCAAAACTGAACTCAGTAGTCAAGGTGTGGACTCACCAGTGCTGAGTCCAGGGGTCAATACCTTCCCTAATTTTCTGTCCACACCATTGCTGATGCAGGCCAAGATGCTGTTTGTCTTCTTGGCCACCTGGGCACACCCTGGCTCATTTTCATCCACTGGCCATCAACACCCCCAGATCTTCCTCTGCAGAGCTGCTTTCCAGCCACTCTGCTCCAAGCCTGGAGCATTCATGGGGTTGTGGTGACTCAAGTGCAGGACCCAGCACTTGGCCTTGTCAAATCTCATCCCACTGGCCACAGTCCAATGATCCAGCCTGGCCAGGTCCCTCTGCTGATCAACAGCCTCCCCTAATTTGGTGTTGTAATGCATATAATCATTTCAGTTGGAGGGGAGCAAAAAGAGAGGATGAAGCTGCAGTGCATTAAATGATTATTCTTTGATTTATAGTTTGCTTTATTTGGGGGAGATTTGCTTCTTGCCTCTGTCTGTAATTTTGCTGCTGGGGTATGTTTCTAATTAATGAGAAGCTGCTTGTGGCTGCAGCATTTTAAGCCTAAAACTGTTGCTCTTGCTATTGTTGGTCAGAAGCACATCACAAGCCCCGTGGGGAAAGCCTAATTCAGACTTGAAACTCTCAGTTCAGCAAGAGTTCATTGTAGCTTAACCCATTTTGGTCATTTCTTCAAGAGAAGGCTTTGATGTTTGCCAACTAAAGAAGCCCAGAGGCCAGGTGACAGAGTGGAGCATTTGCTCTGCTGGGTCAATAGCAGCTTAAGGAGGAGGATGTTCAGCCAACTATGGTCTCCTTTCCCTTCTCCTTGTTGCTGTTCACACTTAACTTTCTCAAGGACACAGGTTATGGTTTCACTGGATGATTTAAGAGGTCTTTTCCAACAAAAAAAAAATTCCAGGGAGACCTAATAGCAGCCTTCCAGTACCTGAAAAGAGCTGTAGGAAGGATGGAGAGAGCCTGTTTACAAAGGACTGCAGGGACAAGGACAAGGACCAAAGGCTTCAAGCTAGAGAAGAGAAGATTGAGTTTGGATGTGAGGAACAAGTTCTGCACCATGAGGGTGGTGGAACACTGGAACAGGTTGCCCAGGGAGGTGGCTAAGGTTCCTTCCCTGGAGATATTCAAGGTTAGGCTGGACAGGGCTCTGGCCAACCTGATCTAGTAGAGGATGTCCCTGCTGACTGCAGGGGGGTTGGACTGGATGAGCTTTGGAGGTCCCATTGCAACCCAGACCATTCTATGATTCTCTGATACACCCAAAGGTACAGGAGACATAACAGAGACATGGAATCAGGTTGCTTTGGGGCGGAAGAGAGCTCTAGGTGTCATCTAGTCCTGCAGTAAGCAAGACCATCAGGGGGCTCCATTTTGGGATGCTCTGTGAAAAGGACCATTGGGTTTTGAAAGGCTCTGCCCCCATCTCCTAGGGATTGTTCTCATTTCCTTGAAGCCCACCTGTGTCTGTTAAGGCTCCTGGGCTGGACATTCAGCACCTGACTGAGAAATGGATAAGGCCAAGTTTGCAGCCTCCTTCCTGCTTCAGGACTCACTGGCTCACTCATCAGCCTGGTTGCCTTACACTCCAACCACATCTTCTGCCAGAAGCTGTGCATCTGTGCCAGACCAGAAAGACATTGAGGTGCTGGAGCAGGCCCATGGGGTGCTGGTAGTTGCCTCTTGCAGGCTGAGGGAGGCAGAAGGTACTAAGAGGAGCAGAACAGCTTTCAAATCTGCCTGCACTGCTCTCCAGACTCTCTGGCCAAGCCCTCTACAAGAGCTCCTTGCTTCAAACAGACTGAAACAGCCCTTCCCCAGGTGTGTCCCAGCTGGCGGGTAACCCAATCTTCTTCAGGGTTCATGCACCTATTTTTCTTGAATTTCCTCAGCTTCCCTTCTCTCCTCAACAACATCTGGCATCAGACTAACCACAAGCTTGAAAGCCTCTTCAGCCATGCTTAGGTCTATTTTTCACTGCAGCCAGGCTTTTGGTTCTTTTTCTTTTGAAATCAGAGTCATTCTAAGCATAGTTTCCTAGGGTTCAAACCTCACAGGCAGGATTTTGTTAATCCTTCTACATGATTCAGGTTGCTGGTGTCATCCTTGGATGACAGGTAAAGAGTCATGGAATCACAGAATGCTAGGGGCTGGAAGGGACCTTCAGAGATCATCAGGTCCAACTCCCCTGCCAAAGCAGGATCCCCTAGGGCAGGCCACACAGGAACACATCCAAGTGGGTTTTGAAAGTCTCCAGGGAAGGAGGCTCCACAACCTCTCTGGGCAGCCTGCTCCAGGGCTCCAGCACCCTCACAGTAAAGAAGTTTCTCCTCATGTTGAGGTGGAACTTCCTGGGTTCTAGCTTATAGCCATTATTCCTTGTCCAAATCCCAGGTGCCACTGAGAAGAGTCTGTCCCTTTCCTCTTGACACCCACCCCTCGGATATTGATAGACATTGATCAGATCCCTTCTCAGCCTTCTCTTCTCCAGTCTAAACAGCCCCAGGGCTCTCAGTCTTTCTCCATAGCAGAGATGTTCAAGTCCCTTCATCATCCTCGTGGATCTCTGTTGGATTCTCTAACAGATCCCTGTCTCTCTTGAAATGGGAAGCCCCAAACTGGACACAGTATTCCAGGTGTGGTCTCTCCAGAGCAGAGTAGAAGGGGAGGAGAACCTCCCTAGCCCTGCTGGCCACACTTTTCCTGATGCACCCCAGGATCCCCTTGGTTTTCTTGGCCACGAGGGCACATTGCTGTCCCATAGATAACTTACTGCCCACTAGGACCCCAAAGTCTTTCTCTTTGGAGCTGCTTGCCATCACCATCACCATTCATTGCAGTCAACTTAAACTGGGATAAACAGTCTGTTTAGGGCAAATAAAAGTGCATCAGTTCCCAAGCAGTTGAGAGCACTGAGTAGATCAGGCACAAATGCCTCCCAGCAGCAGAAGATAGAATCATAGAATCAGTCAGGGTTGGAAGGGACCACAAGGATCATCTAGTTCCAACCCCCCTGCTATGGGCAGGGACACCTCACCCTAGATCAGTGGTTAAGGATTGGAGTAGGCTGCCCAAGGAGGTGGTGGATTCACCATGCCTGGAGATGTTAAAAAATGTGCACTTCAGCAGGTTGCAGACTATGGGCAGTTGGGGTAACAATGCTACTTAAAAGGCTTGGATGATGAACACAGCTTCTGTAGGAGGAAGATCTAAAGGAGAAAAATATCCTGGTAATCAATGGCAACAAATCCAGAGACTCAATTCTAATAGTCCAAGCTAGGGAGGAAGCATCTCTAATTAATTCTACCTCACTTCCCCAGATGGTAAAATATCTTTGTCCTCTTCTGGGAGGTGAAGATGCATCCACTTAAGGATGGGAAGCACACAGTGACTGTCTCCAAATTAAATAGAAGTGTGTTAACAGAGACACAGCATGACATCATTAGTGTAAATTGGTAAAACAAATGCTTTTGCCAAGGTATTTTAGAAGTGATTAATGGTGCTGGATGACTCCTAAGTGCTTTGCTTTAAATGCTATTCAAAGGACTGATTTTCTAAAGGTGAGAGCTCAGTGTTGGAGTGGAGACACTTTTTAACATATCTGAAGTGCTGGGAGCTTGGGTTTTCCAGAGCTACTACCTGTGAACATGCTGAACTTATTCTGGGTTGTTACTGACAAATATGATTCTGTAATTATAGAATCATAGAATGGTAGGAGTTGGAAGGGACCTCTGAAAATCACTGAGTCCAACCCTCCTGACAAGACAGAATCACCTAGGGCAGGTCATAGAATCATAGAGCCACAGAATCATAGAATCACAGAGCCACAGATCATAGAATTACGGAGCCACAGAATCATAGAATCACAGAATAGGAAGGGTTGGAAGTGACTTCTGGAGATCATCCAGTCCATCCCCCCTGCCAAAGCAGGGTCACCCAGGGCAGGTCACACAGGAAGGCACCCAGACAGGTCTTGAAAGCCCCCAGAGAAGAAGACTTCACAACCTCTCTGGGAGCCTGCTCCAGGCCTCCAGCACTCTCACAGCAGATTTTTTTCCTCGTGTTGAGGTGGAAATTCCTTTGTTCCAGTTTGTGTCTTATCACACCACTTGAAAGAGCCTGGCCCCTTCTTCTTGCCCCCCACCCTTTAGATATTTATAGGCATTAATGGGATCCCCTCTCAGCCTTCTCTTCTCCAGGCTCAACAGCCCCACGGCTCTCAGCCTCTCCTCATCAGACAGGTGTTCCAGTCTCTTACTCATTCTTGTACACCTCCACTGGACACTGTTTAGTACACCCTTGTCCCACCTGAACTGGGACCCCAGAATCGCACACAGATTTGATCTCACCAGAGCAGAATAGAGGGGAGGGAGAACCTCCTTGACCTGCTGGCCACACTCTTCTTAATGCACCCCAGGATGCCACTGACCATCTTGGCCACAAGGGCACATTGCTGTCCCATGCAGAACTTGCTGTCCACCAGGACTACAAGGTCCTTCTGCATGGAGCTGCTTTCTATCAGGTCAGCTCCTAACCTGTCCTAGTGCACAGTGTTGTTCCTCCCCAGCTGCAGAACTCTCCACTGATTCTTGCCAACCCTCAGCAGGTTCCCACATTTGCTTTTAATTTAATGACACAGCTTCCAACTCACCAGACTCAAACACGAAGTAGCTTAAGTTTCCCCAATTATTTCAAGCTATTAAGAGCAATTCATGAGTCCATCACCAAAACAACCCAGGGATGCTCTTTAGGGCTTCTGTTTTAGGGCTGCTCTCAAACTGTTTAAGTCAGACCTTTATTTCTTCCCTCCCTACGAGTTGCAGAGTTTCTACTCTTCTTTGAAGCCAACAGGAGTTTCATCACTGTCCTCAAGGGCAGGCAAATCAGAACCCGAATTTGTATCTGGAACTACATACAGGAGGCTGTTCCAGTGGTACACAACTTCTCAGCACAATTACAGTCATTTTAATCATAGAATCAGACAATCATAGAATCAGTCAGGGTTGGAAGGGACCACAAGGATCATCCAGTTCCAACCCCCCTGCCATGGGCAGGGACACCTCACACTACAGCAGGCTGGCCAGAGCCTCATCCAGCCTGGCTGCAAACACCTCCAGGGATGGGGCCTCAACCACCTCCCTGCACACCCATTCCAGGCTCTCACCACTCTCATGGGGAAGAACTTCTTCCTCATGTCCAGCCTGAATCTCCCCACTTCCAGCTTTGTTCCATTCCCCCAAGTCCTGTCACTACCTGAGATCCTAAAAAGTCCCTCCCCAGCTTTCTTGGAGCCCCTTTCAGATACTGGAAGGCCACAAGAAGGTCTCCTGGGAGCCTTCTCTTCTCCAGACTGAACAACCCCAACTCTTTCAGTCTGTCCTCATAGCAGAGGTGCTCCAGCCCTCTGCTCATCCTGGTGGCCCTTCTCTGGACACCTTCCAACATGTCCAGATCCCTCTTGTAACAGAGGCTCCAGAACTGGATGCAGTACTCCAGGTGGGGTCTCAGCAGAGTGGAGCAGAGAGGGAGAATCACCTCCCTTGCCCTGCTGGCCACACTTCTCTTGATGCAGCCCAGGTTCTGCTTGGTTCTCTGGGCTGCAAGTGCACACTGACAGCTCCTGTTGAGCTTCTCATCCCCCAGCACCCCCAAGTCCCTCTCCTCAGGGCTGCTTTCCAGCCACTCACTGCCCAGTCTGGATTTGTGCTTGGCATTGCCTCCACCCAGCTGCAGGACCCTGCCCTTGGTCTTGTTGAACCTCCTGAGGTTGGCTTGTGCCCAGCTCTTCAGCCTGTCCAGGTCCCTCTGGATGGATCCCTTCCCTCCAGCCTGTCTGCTGCACCACACAGCTTGGTGCCATCAGCAACCTTGCTGAGGGTGCCCTCAATGCCTCTGTCCATGGCACCAACAAAGATGTTGAACAAGCCTGGTCCCAGGACTGAGCCCTGAGGGACTCTGCTTGTCACAACCTCGTGTGCTGTTTAGCTCCCTGAGACCTGCAGCGGAACTTGCTCAGCCCCACTTCAGCGTTGATACCTCTTCAGCCTTTTCTGTTTTGCAAGCCGTGCTTCTGCTCTGTCACGCCCGGGGCAGCTGGACCGGAGCACTGCCATAAACCTCTCTCGTTCCCCATCTCTTCCCTCCCTGTGCCATTGAGTGAAACAGAGAAGTTTGTCAGATTGGTATTTGATACATTTTGCACTTGGACTATTACTTAGCTGATCCATAACAAGGGATTATAGTCAGGGATAGGAATATTGAGTGGCTTTTTTTTCCCTTTTATTTTTTTCCCTTTTTTTTGTTGTAGTTTTTCCCCCTCTTTTTTTCATCCCTGTCTCCAAGACAACTAGAGGGCTGCATTTAAAAGAGCACAAAGACCAGAAGGAGTAGCTCATCCGAAGTCTTTTAGCAAGTCAATGCTCTGTGGTTTTGCATTTTCAGAGAGGCCTTTCTCTCTTTTTCCCCCTGACATCTTGTACCCCAGGCTCTGCTGGGCGGCAGCTCCAACTGGTAGCCCAGCTGACAATTGCAGCTATTAAGCTGTTGCTAGTGTAGCTCAGGTTCCCTTTTGTTTCTGGTTTTATCTGGGCTAGATGGAGAGTTTCATTACTAATAGTAATATTTAACAGCCACAACGACATCCTTCCTGTTTTTGTTTTTCCCACCTCTCTTATCAGTCAGGGGCTGGTGATTATTAGGTGTATCCTCTCCTTCAGGTTGCTTCAGGTGATTTTGCAAAGCACACTCTCCCAGCTCCTTTGGTCTTGGATTTCACAACTAGCTAACTAACGAAATCAATAAAATAAGGATAAATAAATAACATGTGGCCAGAACAAAAGACCCCTGGCAACCATAAATTAGCAAGAGAAAAAAAAAAAAATAAGCCCAGCAGCCCTGCAGGCAGTTCTCATGCTGGAGCCTCAGACAGACCATTAGCAGCTGAGCAGAGGTTTGCAGCTCACTTTTAACCACCCACGACCCAGCACGGATCTGATTCTGCTCCAGATTCGGAGCAAGCACAGCAAGGTGAGATCATTAAGGTTGGAAAAGGCTTCTAAGTTCATCAAGTCTAACCATCAACCCAACTCCACCACATCCACATAACCATGTCCCCAAGTGCCTTGTACTCACGTTTTTTGAGCACTTCCAAGGGCTGGGGACTCCACCACCTCCTTGGGCAGCCTGTTCCAATGCCTGACCTCCCTTCCACCAAAAAAAATTTGTTTCTAATATCCATCCTAAACCTCCCCTGGTGCAACTTGAGGCCATTTCCTCTGCTCCTCTCAGCACTCCCTGGATTTCCTCTCCCTCCTTGGCTCTGTCAGGAGCCACCCCCTGCACTTGGCAGTGCAGTGTTGGAGTGGTCAAGCTCCGTTGCTCCCATGTATATTTTTTGGCCCGATAATGGCATCAGGGATGTAAAATATGCAACGTGAAGTTCCTGTGAGAATTGCCTCTGAGCAAAGTGCTATCATATGTTGGGGGGGTGGGAGGGGGGGGGAAGTTCAAAAGGTGTTTAATGCAAAAACCCCAGACCTGTCCAAACAACATATTTTGATGGGCACTGTAAGAAAGGTTGGTGCTGTCCAGCTCTAGGTGGAGCTCACTGCAGCTCCAGTAGGTATCTGGTTATGATGCCTGTTCAGTTCCAATTTTCCTTTCTTTTAAACATGAAAGGCACAATTTTTTAATTTATTTATTTATTTTTAATGATCCAGATAACCTTTCAGAGGTTTCATATTCCATAAGGATGATATCTTCCTATGGATTCCAAAAAAATAAAAGCCCCAACAAGTCCTTTCCATCCTCTCCCTAAAATGACTGATCTTGCAAACAGCTCCTTCTGTGCTTAAGCCTTTTTGGGACCCCCAGGTTTCCAAACAGCTCAAAGGGTAGAGCAGGATACTCCAGTCCACAAAATACAATCAATCACTTCAGGAATTTCACACCCACTTCATATCACTTAATCTGGCTGTGAAGGTGAACTTCTGCTGTTGGATCCACATTGCAGACACCTT
>NC_072018.1:36094571-36139571 GCF_027791375.1 Indicator indicator
CAACAGATCACGTCGTCAAAAAAAAAAACCGTTATTCTGGCTTGGTCACTGCGCTCTCGCGACTCTCGCGCTACGGGGCATACCTGCGTCTCGTGCAGGTGAAATGGTGCTATTCAGCTGACATTGTGCACGGACCGTATAGGCTGAGGATTTTACTTCCTTGAACTTCCCTCTTCAGCCTCAGAGAAAAATGGTTGTGTGGATGAAATCCTAGCTGGGTTCTGAGTGGTTATGGAGTCTTCTCCTCCCTGCTGGATAGCAGAGTTAAAATGCACCTCCAGACAGCTAAGGAACTGCCCAGGGAGGTGGTGGAGCCACCATGCTTGGAGGTGTTCAAAAAACTTATGACAGTTTGGGACATGGTTTAGTGGGCTTGGTGGTGTTGGGTTGAAGATGGTTGGGACTGGATGATCTTAGAGGTCTTTTCCAACATTAATGACTCTATTATTTTATGAGCCAATGATTCCATGAATCAGTGAACTGGCTGTGCTCAAGGCTTGGGTGCTGACTAGGAGAGTAGAACAGAATGTTGACAGTTTATGATAAATCTGACTTGCTGCCATTTCCTCTCATCCCCTCTTGGGAAGTGTTGTGTGGTACCAACTGCAGTGGCTAATCTGTCCCATAAATAACTGAGTAAATTATGGCACCTCAAGGCTCATCCAGTTCCAACCCCCCTGCCATGGGCAGGGACACCTCACACTACAGCAGGTTGCTCACAACCACCTCCAGCCTGGCTGCAAAAACCTCCAGGGATGAGGCTTCCACCACCTCCCTGGGCAACCTCTGCCAGTCTCTCACCACCCTCCTGGGGAAGAATTTCTTCCTAACATCCAGTCTGAATCTCCCCACTTCCAGCTTTGTTCCATTCCCCCCAGTCCTATCACTACCTGATATCCTAAAAAGTACCCCCCCCCCCCCCAGCTTTCTTGTAGCCCCCTTCAGATGCTGGAAGGCCACAAGAAGGTCTCCTGGGAGCCTTCTCTTCTCCAGCCTGAACAACCCCAACTCTCTCAGTCTGTCTCCAGAGCAGAGCAGCTCCAGCCCTCTGCTCATCCTCATGGCCCTTCTCTGGACACCTTCCAGCACCTGCAGATCCTTCTTGTAAGAGAGGCTCCAGAACTGGATGCAGTAATAATAATAGCAATAATAATAAGAACAGTAATAACAATAACATTAATAACAACAGCATCATCACCACCATCATCATCATCAACAACAGCAACAACCACAACAACAGTAACAGCAAGAACAAGAACAACAAGAACAAGAATAAGAACAAGAACAACAAGAACAAGAACAAGAACACCACCACCACCACCACCACCAACAATAATAATAACAATAATAATAACAATAATAATAATAATAATAATAATAATAATAATAATAATAATAATAATAATAATAATAATAATAATATAACAAAATAAAAATCCCAGCCAGGCTCTGTATTTAAAGCTGCCACTCTGAAATCTTCCTCAAAGACCCCAAATTGTGTATTCCTTCAACCCCTTTGCTACTTTAACTTCCCCCCTCTCCACGTGCAGCATGCCAAGCTGTTCCTCTGCAGTGATGTCTGCCTGCCTGCCTGTCTGCTCTGTGTCTATATTAATACACAGACACACAGAGATATTTAAGAAGTGGTTGGGGGGATTGGAGCCAGGGATGAGAAGTTTTGTGCCTCCACAGAGCTCTGTGGGGAGGCACTGCTAAGAAACAGTCCAGAAGGTTCCCTACAACAGGCAAGTTCAGGAACTGAAATTAGTAAACTGCCATTTCTGCAGCAGCAAAAGGAACTATTCAATCTGCTGTGTGGACTGAAAGTCTAATTTTAAAAGTCTAGCTTGCCTGAGAGGCCCCATGCAAAACATTTGTTACATGAGAGGCAGTACTGAGTGTACTGCATGGGAGGATGGCTTCAAAGAATCACACAACTATAGAATCAGTTTGGTTGGGAAAGACCTTTAAGCTCATCCAGTCCAACCATTCTCTAATTCTACCAAGGCTGGGGCTAAACCGTGGCCCTCAGCACCACATCTCTGCTTCTTTCAAACCCCTTCAGGATTGGGGATTCAACCACCTCCCTGAGCAGCCTCTTCCAGTCTTGGAGAACCCTTTCAGTCAAGAAGTTTCTTCTCATCTCCAACCCAAACCTTCCCTGGTGCAACTTGGAGTCATTTCCTCTCATCCTTACTCTCCTCTTTGCAAGGATCTTCTGATTCTAACAGCTTCCTCTTCTCCAGATTAAACACCCCCAGATCCCTCAGCTGCTCCACACCAGCTCTGTTCTCCAGACCCTTCACCAGCTTCATTGCCCTTCTCTGGACCTGTTCCATTGCCCTTCTCTGGATCTGCTCCAGCCCTTCAATGTCTTTCTTGTAGTGAGGACATTCCTGGTCTAGAATGAGATTGTGGACTGTAAAACAGAAGTGAAAGAGAAGTGCTTTCTGCTTTGGCTGCCTGGTTTTTGATGTGCCATGCCAACCTGAAAGAAGTAAACCCAAAATACTCTCAGATGTCCACAGACTATAAATTCAAAGTCATTCCATCAGCCTATTAATTATTTTCCAAGCACAGCCGTGGACATGGAAATAAATATTTAGATTATCCAGATGAGCAGCAGGCTCTGCAAGAATTCTCAAAGCCTCAACCAAGAAAGCTGTGCTGCAGTAAAAGCCACCAGCTGCATGGCTGAGGTGCCCCAGCTGAGATCAGACCCAGGCATCTTTTGGTCTATTTGCTCCTGAATAGCAAAGGAAAGAGATTCAAATCTTCATTGTTCCTTCAGTGGAGTCTAATTAACTTCCCTGCTTCCTCTGAGAAAAACAACCACCCCCAGCCAAACACACATGGATAACATCACCCAATATCCTGGAGAGATGTGGGGATTTTCAACCATTCCAGGGATTTCAGAAGTGGGGGGGCTTTCTCTTTTTCACAGCAGCACAGAATGCTGGGGGTTGGAAGGGACCTCTGGAGATCATCTAGTCCAAAACCCCTGCTAGAGAAGGTTTCCCTAGATCAGATTGCACAGGAACATGTTCAGGTGGGTTTGGAAAGGCTCCAGAGAAGGTGACTCCACAGCCTCTCTGGGCAGCCTGCTCCAGGGCTCTGACACTCCTATAAATGATTTTTTTCCTGCAGTCCAAGCACAACCTCTTATGTTCTTGTTTGTGCTCGTTGCCCCTTGTCCTGTCCCTGACCAGCACTAAAACCAGCCCCATTCTCATACCTCCACCCTTTAGCTATTGATCAGCATTCTGCAGATCCCCTCTCAGGATGCTCTTCTCTGGGCTGAACAGCCCCAGGGCTCTCAGCCTCTCCTCCTCACAGAGATGCTCCAGTCCCCTCAGTATCTTTCTCTGCTCTTTATCCCATGTCATACAGCTCAGATAAACAAGTAAGATGACAATTCAGAGATGGTTGCAAGGCTTGCAGTCAAGAGGCACAGAAGAAAACTACCAGAGAGAGTTTTCTTTTTTCCCTCCTCTCCTCTCCTCTCCTCTCCTCTCCTCTCCTCTCCTCTCCTCTCCTCTCCTCTCCTCTCCTCTCCTCTCCTCTCCTCTCCTCTCCTCTCCTCTCCTCTCCTCTCCTCTCCTCTCCTCTCCTCTCCTCTCCTCTCCTCTCCTCTCCTCTCCTCTCCTCTCCTCTCCTCTCCTCTCCTCTCCTCTCCTCTCCTCTCCTCTCCTCTCCTCTCCTCTCCTCTCCTCTCCTCTCCTCTCCTCTCCTCTCCTCTCCTCTCCTCTCCTCTCCTCTCCTCTCCTCTCCTCTCCTCTCCTCTCCTCTCCCCTCCTCTCCTCTCCTCTCCTCTCCTCTCCTCTCCTCTCCTCTCCTCTCCTCTCCTCTCCTCTCCTCTCCTCTCCTCTCCTCTCCTCTCCTCTCCTCTCCTCTCCTCTCCTCTCCTCTCCTCTCCTCTCTTCCTCCCTCTCCCTCCCTCTCCCCTCCCTCTCCCTTCCCTCTCCCCTCCTTCTCCTTCTCCTTCTCCTTCTCCTTCTCCTTCTCCTTCTCCTTCTCCTTCTCCTTCTCCTTCTCCTTCTCCTTCTCTTCTCCTATAACTGGTTCTGAATTTATGATTCTTTAACTGATCCTATCAGTCTGATTCTAAGAGTTTATGATTCTATGAGTTTATGATTCTATGACTGATCCTATCAGTCTGATTCTAGGAGTTTATGACTCTATGAGTTTATGATTCTATGACTGATTCTATCAGCCTATGATTCTGTGATTGTCTCTATGGGTTTATGATTCTATGATTTTGTGATTCTATGACTGATTCTATCAGTCTATGATTCTATAATTGGTTCTGTGATTCCCTGATTGATTCACTGAGTCTACGAGTTCATGATGCTTGGAACAGGAATGCCTGACAAAGCCTCACCTTTCAGTATTAGTATAGACAAAAAAAAAAAAAAATCTCTACGATGCATTTCCAAACCTATTGGGCTCCTAATACATTGGGTTCCTAATACATTGAGTTTGACGATAAGATTGAAGCTTGCCTTTCAGAAAGAGCATGTATACATTATTTGCTGCATCTGAAAAGCAGGTGTCCCCCAGCCAGTCTGAATACGCTGAGCAAATCCCCTGCTTTGAGATGCAAATGAACTCGCGCCGTCTGCATAGCTCGAGATAAAGCAGTTAACAATGAATTAATCCTGGGGTTTATGCAGTTCATTATCAAGAGACTATGACCAGGCCAAAAAATGACTTTGGAACATAACAGGGGCTTGCCAACCAGGTAGAGGCTCTTTATTCAGACTGAGCACTTAGAGCGAGTCTGTGTTTTTATTTCTTTTATTTTTTTTCTTTTCCTGAGGACTGCATAAAGTGGAACAGTAATCTGGATAGAATTTTTTTGTTTGCCCCAAAAGCCTGGTGCATAGGCATAGCCTGACCTTATTTCAGAACTAAAGCCTCTCAGAAAGTGCTAAAATATCACAGAATCACAGAATGCTAGAGGCTGGGAGGGCCCTTGAAAGATCTTCCAGTCCCAACCCCTCTGCCAGAGAAGGATCACCTAGAGCAGGTCACACAGGAGCACATCCAGGTGGGTTTGGAATATCTCCAGAGAAGGAGACTCTACAACCCCCCTGGGCAGCCTGCTCCAGTGTTCTCTCACCCTCACAGGGAAAAATTTTTTTCCTCCTGTTTCCATGGAACGTCCTATGCCTCAGTTTCCACCACTACCCCTTGTGCTGGCATTGGGCATCACCCAGCAGAGCCTGGCTCCAGCCTCTGGGCATTCGCCCTACACATCTTTATCAACAGGAAGGAGGTCACCCCTCAGGCTCCTTTTCTCCAAGCTAAGAGCCCTCAGCTCCCTCATGTTCTCCTCACAAGGCAGATGTTGTGTGGAGACTATTATTAAGCAGGAAAAGGCTGCCCTGCAGAGCAAGATGTCTTTCAGATTAAAAGGTGGTTCCAAACTCGGTGCTATTTTCATGAGTTTGCTCAGAAAACTTGAGTCATTGACAAGAAATGCAGAAGAAACATTCTCTAAGTCTGCAAAGGTTTACAGCTTTCATTCCATCAGGCAATGCCTTCAGCTCTCCTTTCCCAGACTGAACTGTCCTTTAGGATTTATCATCTTCATCCCATGAAGATTCATTTGCAAGGAAATCAACTCACCTGGAGCCTTCCTTTCATAGAATCATAGAATCAGTCAAGGTTGGAAGGGACCACAAGGAGCATCCAGTTCCAACCCCTTGCCATGCCCAGGGACACCTCACACCACAGCAGGCTGCCCAGAGCCTCATCCAGCCTGGCTGCAAACACCTCCAGGGACGGAGCCTCAACCACCTCCCTGCACAACCCATTCCAGGCTCTCACCACTCTCATGGGGAAGAACTTCTTCCTCACCTCCAGTCTGAATCTCCCCACTTCCAGCTTTGTTCCATTATTCAGTAGAATAATGGAATAAATTCAAGTCCCATATTCAATAGAATCATGAAATCACAGAATTATGGGATCATAGAATCATAGAATCATGGAATCATGGAATCATAGATTCAGGGAAACAGAATCATAGAATCATGGAATCACAGAATCATAGACTCATGGAATCATAGAACTGGTGAGGTTGGAAGAGACCTTTGAGCTCATCAACTGCAGTCACTCCTCTAGAACTCACAGCCCCACCATTACTTCTAAGCCACTACCATTAAACCATGTCCTTCAGCACCACATCATAGAATCATAGAATCATAGAATCATAGAATCATAGAATCATAGAATCATAGAATCATAGAATCAAGAAGACTGGAAGAGACCTCAAAGATCATCGAGTCCAACCTGTCACCTCATGACTATCTAAACCATGGCACCAAGTGCCACATCCAATCCCCTCTTGAACACCTCCAGGGATGGTGACTCCACCACCTCCCTGGGCAGCACATTCCAATGGCCAACCACTCTCTCTGTGAAGAACTTTCTCCTCACCTCCAGCCTAAACCTCCCCTGGCACATCCATACATCTTTTAAACACCTTCAGGGATGGTGACTCCACCACCTCCCTGGGCAGCCTGTTCCAGTGCTTGAGAACCCTTTCTGTGAAGAAAGTCTTCTTAATGTCCAACCTGAACTTCCCTTGGCACAACTTGAGCCAATTTTATCTGTCCTGTCACTTGTTGAGTGTGAGAAAATACCAATCCCCACTTCAGAGTCTTTGTCTGAAGGCCTTCTTCTTATTGCTATTTATTATTCCACTAATCTGTGTGGAACAGTACAGGAACTGTACATTTGCCACTCTGCTCTGCTCTGGTGAGACCTCACCTGGGGTCCTGTGTACGGTTCTGGAGCCTTCAATATAGGAAGGATGTGGACCTGATGGAGAGGGTCCAGAGGAGGGCTATGAAAATGATCAGGGGGTTGGAGCAGCTCTGCTATGAGGACAGGCTGAGGGAGCTGGGGGTGTTCAGCCTGGAGAAGAGGAAGCTCTGCCTCCCGCAGCCTGCTGGTACCTGAAGGAAGCTACAAGAAGGATGCAGAGAGACTGTTTGCAAAGGACTGCAGGGACAGGACAAGGGACAATGGCTTCAAACTAGAGCAGAGCAAATTAAGATTGGATGTGAGGAACAATTCTTTAGGTATGAGAGTGGTGGAACACTGGAACAGGTTGCCCAGGGAGTTGGTTGAGGCCCCACTCCTGGAGATATTCAAGGTGAGGCTCCATAAGGCCCTGGGCAACCTGATCTAGTTGGGGATGTCCCTGCTGACTGCAGGGGGGTAGGACTGGATGAGCTTGAGTGGCCCCTTCCAACCCAGACCATTCTATGATTCTGTGATTCTGTGACTCTATGATGTAGAGTCATTGGCACTATAGAGCAGGTTTGCCGCTGATCCTTGGCAGACCTCTACCAGTAAGCCCTCCCCTGCTGATGGTTTGCCCTAGACAGCTACACTTTCAAATGCCAGCCAATTGTAAATTAATTTACTGCTTGACATAATTCAACCTTAGATTTCTTTTACCCAAGGAAATAAAATAAAACAACCACCAAGTCCTGGCATAACTCTAAGGATGTTTTTTCTACAGAGGTTCTGTGTTGACCAAACTTGTGATCTCATCAAAGAATGAATTCAGGGGCTTGTGACAAGACCTATTTTCCATTCCATCATGTTGCCTCCTATAAAATATCTCCTGTTCCTTCAGTTCTGTATTAATTTAATTCCTTACAACTCCTCCCATTCTTCTCCTCTCCCTGGTAGCAGAGCAGTAGTCATGGAATCACAGAATCACAGAACAGCTCAGGCTGGAAGGGACCACAGAGATCCTCTGCTCCAACCTCCCTACCTTGAGCAGGGACACCTCTTAGTCACCTGAGCTGAAACCTTACACAGGATTGCAATTTAATTTTTGCTTTAATTATTATTTTTACAGGCAAACCATTTTCTGAGCAAACAGTGCTTCAATTCTGTGACTATGATCCTTTGACTTCTTTCATTAACACCTTGCCATATAAATATTTCTGCTTCTGAGACCTTTGTTTTCCCCCTGCACATCATCTGCCTCCACCTGCCCCCCTTCCCAGAAGAGATCCAGCAGCAGCACAGGCTGCAGAACACATCCAGCTGAACTTCTGCACTTCCTTTTAATAAGGACAGATATGCAGGGAACCAGCAACTGAGTAATCAGTTTACTCAGCTAGAGCCAGGCACTCTTCTTGCCTGAGAAAACCACACTCTTTGCTGAGGTAGAGGTGGTCTGACATCTTTTCTACCAGTATTTAAAGCACAAATTTCCACACCCTCCCCCCCTTCCTTTCCCCTGGAGTTTCCACTTCTCACATATTTCACATAGCAAAAGTCTCCCATGGACAGTGGCAGGCATTGCACCCTGCTCCCAAATACCTCCTTTCACAGCCTGCTTAACAATATTTTTCAATTATGTAATCTGACTTCTGCCTAAAGACCACCAAGGGTGAGTCACCTTGGTTTAGAAGCAGCCTTTGAAACAATTTCCCCAAGCCCAGTAACAAGATCAGCAGGATAAATACACCAAGATTTCCCCTTTCCCAGTAAGGATTTCATAACAGCCTCCTCTTATGAATAAGTGATTAAGCCAATTAAAATTCACTACCTGTGTTTAGAATCACAGAATTGTCAGGGTTGGACGGGACCTCAAGGATCATCCAGTTCCAACCCCCCTGCCATGGGCAGGGACACCTCACACTACAGCAGGTTGCTCACAGCCACATCCAGCCTGGCTGCAAAAACCTCCAGGGATGAGGCTTCCACCACCTCCCTGGGCAACTTGTGCCAGGCTCTCACCACCCTCATGGGGAACAACTTCTTCCTAACATCCAATCTGAATCTCCCCACTTCCAGTGTTGTTCCATTCCCCCCAGCCCTATCACTCCCTGACACCATCAAAAGTCCCTCCCCAGCTTTCTTGGAGCCCCCTTCAGGTACTGGAAGGCCACAAGAAGTTCTCCTCAGAGCCTTCTCTTCTCCATTTACACTTCTCTGTTTCCTTGATAATGAAAGGAAAAAAAAAAGACCACTGAAAAACTCCCCTAAAAGTAAAAAAAAAAAACAACCAATATCCCCCAAACCAAAAAACCCCACGTGGTGGAGGAGTCTATCTTTGTGCCAAGAGTCAAGCCCCAGGCATTCCTTTGAGACTTCTTTTTTTTTTTTTTTTTCCTGGTATCTTGAGAAGACAGCACAGAAGGGTGTAGCCGTGGCAGTAATTTGAGATTTTCACCCTCTGGCAGATCTTTTTTTTCCATCCACCCACACTGGAATCATCATTTCCCAAAGCAGACATGCCATCCTCCAAAGCGTGATAAAGACAGGGTAGCAAGACCAACAGCAGGGGTAGGGGGATGGGAGAAGATGAGAGAGAGGAAAAAATCCCATCCCACCTCCCCCCCAACATTCTTTGCCATTCACTGTCAGAAATCCACTCTGGGAAATTAATTGCTGAGATGCCACAAATGCTCATTGCTTGCTATTTAGGTGTGGCCTGAGCTATTTCTTCCAGCAAGAATGGCAGCATGGGATGCTGGTGGATATTCCTTACTGGGAGGAAATTTGGGCTTGGTTTTCTCTTGGTTTATATTGGGAAAGGCCAAGCTGTAGAAGCAGGAAATGACACATAAGGGCATGGGATTTCTGGTTCCACATCCTGCCAAAGATTGGAAAGCCAAACTTTGTCTGAGGTCCTGGACCTTAGCTTACCACCCCTTGAAGTGATGACAGTTTTATCTCTCCACACTGTAAAATGGAGAAAGTTTGAGTTGCTCAAATGGTGAATAGGACAAGAGGCAATGGCTTCAAACTAGAGAAGAGCAGATTTAGAATGGGTGTTAGGAACAAGTTCTGCACCAGGAGGTTGCTGGAACACTGCAACAGGTTGCCCAGGGAGGTGGTTGGGGCCTGTGGTGGGTTGGAATCATATCCCCAACCCTTGAGATATTCAAGGTGAGGCTGGGCAGGGCTCTGGGCAACCAGATCTAGTTGGGAATGTCCCTGTTGAATGCAGGGGGGGTTGGGCTGCTCTGGCCAGCCTGATGTAGTGTGAGGTGTCCCTGCCCATGACAGGGGGCTTGGAACTGGATGATCCTTGTGGTCCTTTCCAACCCTGACTGATTCTATGATTCTATGATTCTATGACTGGATGAGCTTTGGAGGTCCCTTCCAACCCAGGCCAATCTATGACTCTGATTCTATGATGAATGTCTCTTATGATGAAAGCCTGAGGAGCCTGAGGTTATTCAGCCTGGAGAAGAGCAGCCTGAGAGGGGGGGATCAATGCTGATAAGTACTTCAAGGGTCAGGAGGATGGGGCCAGACTTCTTTTCTGTGCTGCCCAGTGATAGGACAAGAAGGAATGGGCACAAAGTTGAACATAGGCAGTTCCATGTAAACATGAGCAGGAACTTCTTTATTTTGAGGCTCTTGGAACACTGGACCAGGCTGCCCAGAGAGGTGGTGGAGTCTCCTTCTCTAGAGTCATTCAAAACCCACCTGGACATGTTCCTGTGCAACCTGGTCTAGATGAACCTGCTCTGGTAGGGGGGGTTGGACTAGATGATCTCCAAAGGTCCTTTCCAACCCCCAACATGCCGTGATTCTATGAGTTCTGGAGAACTGAGAATTTGTATTATGAAATCCCAGGGCCACCTGGAAGTAGGAAAAGCTTAGATTTTCCAAACTGCAATCTGTCTGTCACTCTAAGTAAGTTTCCATTTACTTTCCTTTACCTACACTTCAAATGTAGCCAAAGATTGTCTCAAGCAATCTCTTTTACTAGAATCAGAGAATAGTTTCTGTTGGAGAAAGACCTTCAAGATCATCCACTGCAACCATTCTCTAACTCCACCAAGGCTGGGGCTAAACCATGGCCCTCAGCACCACATCTTTCAGACACTTCCAGGGATAGGGATTCAACTACCTCCCTGGGCAGCTTCTTCTGGTCTTTGAGAATCATTTCAATGGAGATGTCTCTTATCACATCCACCCCAAACCTCCCCTGGTGCAACTTGAGGCTATTTCCCCTCATCCTATCACCTGTTACCTGAGAGAAGAGCCCAACCCCCACCTCACTCCAACCTCCTTTCAGGGAGTTGTAGAGAGCCAGAAGGGCTCCCCTCAGCCTCCTCTTCTCCAGACTAAACAACCCCAGTTCCTTCAGCTGCTCCTCACCAGCCCTGTTGTCCAGACCCTTCACCATCTTCATTGCCCTCCTCTGGACTCACTCCATCCCCTCAATGCCCTTCTTGTAGTGAAGGCCCCAAAACTGACCCCCAGGACTCAAGGTGTGTTTCCATACATCATCCAAAGGTGTTGATTTTCCACTATGGACTGAAAAAAACTTCTTTATGCAGCTAGAAACATCTCCTCCAGAATTGTTTGCTGAGCAAATATGGGGGAGTGATACTGATGTCTGAAGCCCAAACCTAGCTTTGATGTCTACTCAGACACACAAATGCCTGTGCTCAGCATTTTCACCCTGGTGCTCCTCACCCAGCTGTGGCAACAAGAATGTTTGCCAGTTTGGATGCTGGTTTGCCCCAGGCATCAAGAGCAGCACCAGCACTCCTCTAGCTGATTTTAACCCCTCTGAGATCCTAGTATTGAATCCTGGGTGTTAAAAACAGAGGAGGGTTAGAAGACTTCTTGCTCATGTGGGAATCTGACAATTAAAAGTTGGAAACTACTTCTGATCTGAACTCTCACTATCTACACCAATTTTCACTTGTTGCATTTGACACAATGTATCCCAGCCCAAAATAATTGCTCTCTTAGGCATTCCCCTGTCCTTATTTGTGGCTGAGGAATGGCTTCCTTCAGAAGCTTTGGAATATTTTGGTCTATCTCACCTCCTTTCCGAGGTCAGCCAGGGTTTTGCACCACATCATTAAAAAGAAGGGCAGAAACAATCCCACTTTAAATTGCCTGACAATTCATTCCTGTGATTGTCCACGCTTCAGGAAAAGAAATAAGGGTTTGTCATGGCCACAGAGGCCACATTTCTTTCCAAGAGGCTTTCAGTGAGTGAAACTTGCACCTCTTGCTGTAAATACAGCACACTCTTTTCAGCAGGACTCGTGCTCCCCTCTTGACCCTTGCTCCAAGATAGCCTATTAATACCTTTTCTGGAGTTCCCATCAGGCTTTGCCATGGAGTGGGTGGACAGCAGGTGGGCAAGGGTTAGGCTTGAGGGAATGGAGCCCTCTTCCCCACAGCTCAAATCAGCCCAGCCCAGTGCAGTGCAGCTCACCCGACTGGGGCACAGCAAAGCAGAAGCCACCTGGGTGGCACCAGGCAGGAAGAAAGAGATTGCAGCAGCCCTCACTGATTCTAGGAGGCAAAGCTCATTTCTTCAGGGTGGTTTGGTAATAAATTAGGGAGAATCTAGGAGCTGAGGAGTGACAGATTAATGTTTCATAAAATCATAGAATGATAGAATTGTTTTGATTGAAAAAGATCTGTAAGCTCACCCAGTCCAACCATTCTCTAACTGGGCTGGGGCTAAACCATGGCCCTCAGCACCACATCTCTGCCTCTTTCAAACACCTCCAGGGATGGGCATTCAACCACCTCCCTGGGCAGCCTGTGCCAGGCTTGAAGAACCCTTTCAGCAAACAAGCTTCTTCTCATCACCAACCCAAACCTCCCCTGGTGCAACTTGAGGCCATTGCTCTCATCCTATCACTTGTTGCTAGGGAAAGGAGACCAAACCCTACCTGGCCCCAATCTCCTTTCAGGGAGTTGTAGAGAGCCAGACATTGTCCCCTCAGCCTCCTTTTCTGCACACTAAACAACCCCAGATCCCTCAGCTGCTCCTCCCCAGCCCTGTTCTCCAGACCGTATAGGCTGAGGATTTTACTTCCTTGAACTTCCCTCTTCAGCCTCAGAGAAAAATGGTTGTGTGGATGAAATCCTAGCTGGGTTCTGAGTGGTTATGGAGTCTTCTCCTCCCTGCTGGATAGCAGAGTTAAAATGCACCTCCAGACAGCTAAGGAACTGCCCAGGGAGGTGGTGGAGCCACCATGCTTGGAGGTGTTCAAAAAACTTATGACAGTTTGGGACATGGTTTAGTGGGCCTGGTGGTGTTGGGTTGATGATGGTTGGGACTGGATGATCTTAGAGGTCTTTTCCAACATTAATGACTCTATTATTTTATGAGTCAATGATTCCATGATTCCATGATTCAAGGATTCCATGATTCAATGATTCCATGATTCAATTATTCAATTATTCAATGATTCCATGATTCTATGACTCCATGATTCAATTATTCAATTATTCCATAATTCAATGATTTCATGATTCAATGATTACATGATTCAATTACTCAAAAAATCAATGATTCCATGATTCCATGATTCAATGATTGATTCCATGATTCAATGATTCAATGATTCAATGATCCAAGTATTCCATAATTCAATGATTCCATGACTCTATGATTCCATGATTCACTGAACTGTCTGTCCTCAAAGTTTGGGTGCTGCAGGAGGGCAGAGCAGAACGTTGACAGTTTAGGATAAAGCTGACTTGCTGGCTCTCAACAATGAAGTTTCTAAATACAAGGAGAAGAGAGCCACCAAGACAGTGTGGCCTTGCTTGTTCCTCCACCCCGCTTCCAAAGCTTCTCTACTTCAAAGGAATATTTTGACCATACCTTGAGTTAGTGTGGCACAGTGCCAAAGCACAGCAGTGCAGAGTGGCTGACAGCAGTTCTGATTCCAGCTCCCACTTCAGCTCAGAGTAGCTGTGAAGATGAGATCTCACTTTGCCAGGGAGCTGTGGCCCATGGCAGCACACTGGGGACTCCTGCCAGTCCCTACCCTTGGCTAGGGATGTGTGTTACAAATGTTCTTGTGTATGACTTACCAAGGGGGTGTGCAGAGGAGGAATGTGCAGAGCTGGGGTTTGCACAGGAACACTGAACACTCTGTTTCCACTGCATTAGAATCATGGAATTACAGAATGGTAAGGGCTGGAAGGCACCTCTGGACATCATCCAGTCCAACCCCCCTGCCAAAGCAGGGTGTCCCAGAGAAACTTACACAGGAACACATCCAGATGGGCTTGGAAAGCCTCCAGAGAAGGAGACTCCACAATGCCTCTGGGCAGCCTGCTCTAGGACTCCAGCAGCCTCACACCAAGGAAGATTTTCTTCATGTTGAGGTGGAACTTCCTGTGCTTTGGGGCAGTTTTTATTCACTGCTCATTGTCCTGTCACTGGATACCACACAGAAAAAAAAATCTTACCCCTTCCTCTTGACACAAACCCTGAGACCAAGCTGTGTAGTGCAGCAGACATTCTGGAGGGAAGGGATGCATCCAAAGGGACCTTAACAGGCTGCAGAGCTGGGCCCATAACAGCCTCATGAGGTTCAACAAGACCAAGTGCATGGTCCAGTAGCTGGGTTGGGGCAATCCCAAACACTGATATGGGCTGGAGAGCAGCCCTGAAGGAAAGGTCTTGGGGGTGCTGGTGGATGAGAAGTTCAACAGGAGCCAGCAGTGAGCACTTGCACCCAGAGAGCCAAGCAGAGCCTGGGCTGCAGCAAGATAAGTGTGGCCAGCAGGGCCAGGGAGGGGATTCTGCCCCTCTGCTCCACTCTGCTGAGACCACACCTGGAGCTCTGTGTCCAGTGCTGGAGCCTCTGTTCCAGGAAGGCTCTGGAGGTGCTGGAATATGTCCATAGATGGTCCATGGGGATGAGCAGAGGGCTGGAGCTGCTCTGCTATGGAGACAGACTGAGAGAGTTGGGGTTGTTCAGTCTGGAGAAGAGAAGGCTCCCAGGAGACCTTCTTGTGGCCTTCCAGTATCTGAAGAGGGCCTACAAGAAAGCTGGGAAGGGACTTTTTAGGGTGTCAGGTAGTGACAGGACTGGGGGGAATGGAACAACACTAGAAGTGGGGAGATTCAGCTTGGATGTTAGGAAGAAATTCTTTCCCTTGATGGTGGTGAGACACTGGCACAGGTTGCCCAGGGAGGTGGTGGAAGCCTCATCCCTGGAGGTGTTTGCAGCCAGGCTGGATGTGGCTGTGAGCAACCTGCTGTGGTGTGAGGTGTCCCTGCCCATGGCAGGGGGGTTGGAACTGGATGATCCCTGAGGTCCCTTCCAACCCTGACAATTCTGTGATTCCATGGTTCTGTTCATGCCTTGTGTCCCTGCAATAACAAGGAATCCATCAGAGAGCCTGTAGCAAATGCTTGTGCCAGGAACTCCCTCTTCAACATTTCCCACAGGCCCCACAATTCCTTTCAGGAGCTGGCTTAATGTCTCCCTGTTTTCCAACAGTATTTAAACTAAAGGTGAATTCACCATCTTCATCTGAAGCAACAGCATGCTCTGATCTTTAATTACTTTCTCCAGCAAGAAATTGCTTCTTATTTCGAGGCTGAATTTGTTTAAGTTCAGCTCCCAGCCACAGGAAAGCTCCTGACTTACAAAAGGAAAAGCTTCCAGACACTGGCTGGAAGTTGAGGGTAGATAAATATACATCTGTCAGCAAGGCTGAAACACCCTTGTCTTAATTATTTGAGGTTTCCAAGCAGAAGTACACATCCAGTGTGATCAGGTTACTTGTCACCCATCCTCCTCCTCATCAAACCAGGCAGGTTGAGTTTATTTACCCCCTTCTTTTCCAGCCCCTCATTTATTTGCCTATCTGTTGCTGAATTCCTTGCAGTATTTCCAGTGGACATCACCATTCAGCACTGGTGTGAAGGAGGAGCTACAACTCAAAGTGTAAATGACTTATTTACATAAAATAATCACATAACCACAGATTGCATTGGGTTGGAAGGGACCTTCAAAAAGTCATCTTGGCAGGGACATCTCCAACCTCCAACCAGATTGCTCAGGCCCCCATCAGGTTTGATTTTGAATGTCTTCAGGGATGGGGCTTCTCCCACCTCTCTGGGCAACCTGTTCCAGTGTTATCACCACTCTCCTGGTAAAGATTTTCTTCCTGATGTCCAGTTTAAATCTGCCCTGCTCTAGTTTCAAACCATTGCCTCTTGTCCTAGCGCTTCATGCCCTTGAAGTGAAGATGAATCATAGAATTGTTAGGCTAGGAAGGGACCTCGAGGATCATTCAGTTGCAAGCCCCCTGCCATGGATAGGGACACCTCACACTACAGCAGGTTGCTCACAGCCACATCCAGCCTGGCTGCAAAACCCTCCAGGGATGAGGCTTCCACAGGGAATGATTTTATGCTGCTGAAAGGACAGGACACCTTGAAGGGGTCACTAGGTACAAAGTTAGTCCATCAACTAGCTAGATCATTTTTCTCCCTGTATTTAGTGCCTCTTACACACAGGAGAGCTCTTGCTCCTTCACCTTATCCCCATGCAGAACTTCTTGTGTACTCAGAGACCCCCTCATTCTCTCCATATGCTCCACAGTGCTTTCCAAGAGAATTAGAATAATGTGATTCCAGCTCTTGTGCAGCATAATTAACCCCTGGACTTTCTCTTTTTCTTCTTCTTTTCCTTTTTTTTTTTTTTTTACTGTGTTTTGATCCACTTGAAATCTTACCTACAATCTAAACCTCTGTGCATTAAAAAAAAATAAAATAAAAAAATAAAAGGCCCTTCCTACAAGCATTTTTCCTTCCACTTTCTCTTGTTCATCTCCAAATAATCACCAGCTTATCAATATGCTCAATTTGCAGAGTTAATGGAATCTCCAAGGACTCTCCAGGATCATCCCTTTCATTAGTTTTCATCAAATATATAAATCAAGGCTGGAGACATCAGAACATCCTAGCACCTGCCCAACATGCCCATGCTGGGGAAGAGGGAGGGAATAAGCTGCTTTGCAGTTCAAGAGGCTCCTCACTGGGTTGCTGGACACCACTGCTCATAAATCTCCTGAAGCTGAATTTCAAGCAGATTGCTGCTGCTTGCAGTCTGCTCTCCTCTCTGATGATGCAGTTCCAGAGGGCCACATTCCATGCCCCCTTCCCTGGCAGTCCTGGGGCATGATGGGGCTCTGAGCAACCTGATCTAGGGGAAGATGTCCCTGCTTACAGCAGGGAAGTTGGACTGGATGACCTTTGGAGGGTCCTTTCCAACACAGACCATTCTATGATTCTATGGTCCTGTGATTCCATGATTCAGTGATGAGGCCTTGAGCAATCTGGTCTAGTGGGAAGTGTCCCTTGGCCATGGCAGGGGGGTTGGAAGTAGATGATCTTTAAGGCCCCTTCCAACACAAATCATTCTATGAATCTATTTTATGAATCTATGATTTTACGAATCTATGTTTCTAAGATTCTATGATTCTGCGTTTCTAAGATTCTATGATTCTATGTTTCTATGATTCTATGATTCTCTGTTTCTATGATTCTATGTTTCTGTGATTCTGTTTCTGTGATTCTATGTTTGTATGTTTCTATGACTCTATGGTTCTATGTTTCTATGATTCTGTGAATCATAGAATCGTTAGGGTTAGAAGGGACCTCAAGGCTCAGCCAGTTCCAACCCCCCTGCCATGGGCAGGGACACCTCACACCACAGCAGGTTGCTCACAGCCACATCCAGCCTGGCTGCAAAAACCTCCAGGGATGAGGCTTCCACCACCTCCCTGGGCAACCTGTGCCAGTATCTCACCACCCTCATGGGGAAGAATTTCTTCCTAACATCCAATCTGAATCTCCCCATTTCTAGTGTTGTTCCATTCCCCCCAGCCCTATCACTCCCTGACACCATCAAAAGTCTCTCCCCTGCTTTCTTGGAGCCCCCTTCAGATACTGGAAGGCCACAAAAAGGTCTCCTCAGAGCCTTCTCTTCTCCAGCCTGAACAACCCCAACTCTCTCAGTCTGTCTCCATAGCAGAGCAGCTCCAGCCCTCTGCTCATCCTGGTGGCCCTTCTCTGGACACCTTCCAGCACTTCCAGATCCTTCCTGTACTAGAGGCTCCAGCACTGGGCACAGAGCTCCAGGTGTGGTCTCAGCAGAGTGGAGCAGAGGGGGAGAATCACCTCCCTGGCCCTGCTGGCCACACTTCTCTTGATGCAGCCCAGGCTCTGCTTGGCTCTCTGGGTGCAAGTGCTCACTGCTGGCTCCTGTTGAGCTTCTCATCCCCCAGAACCCCCAAGCCCCTTTCTTCAGGGCTGCTCTTAAGCCAGTCCCTGCCCAGCCTATGTCGGTGCTTGGGATTGCCCTGACCCAGATGATTCTATGATTCTATGTTTCTGTGATTCTATGTTTCCATGATTCTATGTTTCTGTGATTCTGTGTCCATGAGTCTCTTCCTGTGATTCTATGTTTCCACGATTCTATTATTCTGTGATTCTATGTTCCTATGATTCTGTTTCCATGATTCCACGTTTCTGTGATTCTATGTTTCCATGACTCTATGTTTCTGTGAGTCTATGCTTGTATGACTCTGTTTCTACGATCCATGCCTCTATGATCCTATGACCGTGTGATTCTATGATTCCTCCTTCCCACCTTTCACTGCCAAGTTGTTTAGCATCTCAAAAGCTGGATGCTGCTTTCTCTCATTCTGCTCAGCTTTCCCTTCCATTTTCCCCTCCTGCAGCCCAGCACTTTGGTGAATTGTGCATCTGCTGGGAGGGGAGGCAATGGTGCGTGCCGCTGGCACCTCTCCAAGTGGCAGCTTGCTGCCCACTGCCGAATAGTGGGAAGAAAAATGATGATCCTTTTAATTGCACTGAATAGAGGAGCTCTGCTAAGTGCAGATTTGCTGTGTTAGGACCTTGGGGTTGTTATCCTTCTTCTATTTTTTTCTTATTTTAAGCTAGGCTTCTTTTGCTGATAAAATTAGGTCCTATAGCACAAAGCTTCCCATCTAAAGATTAGCAAAAAAGAGAGAGGAAAAAAAAAAGCAAGTTACAAAAAAAAAAAAAAAAAAAAAAAAGGCAAAGAAATAGAAAAGAAAATATAAATTTAAAAAAAAATTAAAAGAAAAATACATTAAAAAAGAAAAAACCTTTAAAAGTAGTTTTGAAAAAATTTAAAAATTAAAAATATTTTAAAATAAATTCAAAATTAAAAATGGCATTAAAAATTTAAAATGTTTAAGAATATTTTTTAAATTGAAAAGTAAAACTATTTTTTAAAAATTAAAAAATATTTAAAAATAAAAATGTAAAAAGACATTTGAAAAATTAAAAATATTTTAAAATAATTTTTAAAACTTCAAAAATTTCGTAAAAAATTTAAAAATAAATTTAAAAATAAAAATTAAAAAAATAAAAAATATAATAATTTAAAAAAATAAATTTAAAAATAAATTTTAAAAAATTAAATTATTAAAAAATATTTCCCCAGAGAAAATGAAAATAAAAGAGGTGAGAAATAAGGAGAATTCAGTTTACGAACTCCATTCTTTAATTAAAGTAATAAATATTTCTCCAAGGGAGGGAAGATTAGGGCAGATTTTTTTATTCCAGTTGAGACAGCAGTTTAAAAGCAGCAGTGCAAATGAGGATTTTAATAAACTGATGCACAAGGACCACACTTCCTGCCCTCAATTTCTCCTGCTAATTTGAAACATCACCCAGCAGGCGCTGGTGACAAGCAGGGGAGAGGGATGGGGAGGGGGAGGGAGAGGAGTAAATAGCCACAACTCCTCCTATGAGTTATGAGCTGCTGGTTACAAGGCACTGGATGATTCTCACTGGAATAAATGGTATTGATTATTGGCTTGGAATCATTCTGAGTAAATAGGGAATATAAGCAGAGAAGAGAGCAAGCGTTTTGCTGTTGCGTGGATAAGGTTAGCCCTTGGATGGTAGCTGATGCCTTTTAGTGGCCATCAAGGCAAAGGAAAGCATCTTTGGCCCTGGAAGTGTGGAAGAAGGATGGGATTGGCCTTTTGGACTGATGACACTCTTAAAAGTAGGGCATAAAAGGGTCCCCAGTAGCAGCCAAGATTTTATTTTGTAGGGATGGTTTGGTGGGTTCTTTAAAGTAACATATTGAAACTCACCTTTTGACTATGGAATCCTCTCCTGGGAAAAGTTTTTTATTTTATTTTATTTTATTTTATTTTATTTTATTTTATTTTATTTTCTAGTTTAGTTTAGTTTATTATTATTTTATTTTATTTTATTTTGTTTTAGTGTATTTTAATTTAGCTTATGTGGGTTTATTTCATTTCATGTCATTTCATTTATTAATTTATTTTAATTTATTTTACCCTATTTTATTTGATTTCTTTTTAAATTGTATTTTATCTTACCCTATTTTATTATTTTATTTCATGCTAGAATTTTATTTTATGCTATTGTAATTTAGTTTATTTCCTTTTATTTTATTATTTATTTTATTTTATTTCCTTTATGTTATTTCTAAATCTTATTTAATTTTATTTCTTTTTTATTTTGTTTTATTTTTTATATAATATTCTTTTATTTCCTTTTATAACTTTATTTTATAATATTTAGGTTATTTTATTTTATCATAATTTAGTTTAACATAATTTATTTTATTTAATTTCATTTTTATTTCTTTTCTTTTCTTTTCTTTTCTTTTCTTTTCTTTTCTTTTCTTTTCTTTTCTTTTCTTTTCTTTTCTTTTCTTTTCTTTTCTTTTCTTTTCTTTTCTTTTCTTTTCTTTTCTTTTCTTCTTTCTCCTATTTTGTTTCTTTTTTATTCTGTGTTAGCATTTTATTTTGTATCATTTATATATTATTATATATATTTATATATATAATATATATATTATAATGTATATTATATATATAAAAATATATATAATATATATTTATATATATTATATATATAAATTATACATTTATATAACTTTATTTTACCATTATTTATGTATTTTCTTTTATTCTATAACTTATATTATTTTATTGGTCTGTGATTCCATGAAGCTGCCTGGGAGAAGAGCCTGACCCCCACCTGACTACAACTTCCCTTTAAGTAATTGTAGAGAGTGATGAGGTGCCCTCTACATCTCCTCTTCTCCAGGCTGAACAACCCCAGCTCCTTCAGCCTTTCCTCATACGACTTTCCCTCCAGCCCATGAGGAGCTCAGGTTTTTGCTGGAGGACTGCAGCCCACAAGGAATGCCTTCAGAGGAGCAGGGGAAAGGTGGGAGAGAGAAGGAGTAGCAGAGAGGAAGCACTGTGTGCTACTTGTCAACCACTCCACCCACCCTCTGCCCTCAGGGAAGGAAGAGGAGTCCAAGCTTGAACTAAGCAAGGGGCAGGAAGGGTTTTGCTTAACGTCTGCCTTTGTTCCTCACTACCTGAATCTTTTTTAATTGGCAAGAAATTATTTGGTTTTCCCCCAAGCTGAGTCTGTTTTGCCCAGAATTGCACCTGTCAAGTGATTCCTCTCTGTCTTTATCTGACCAAAGGGCTTTCTCAGCCTGTTTTCTCCTCCATTCCAGTTGAGAAGCTGGAGTGATGGAGTGGCTGGATGAGTGGCTGGTCCTTGGCCAAACTAAATTCACCACATTCCCATATTTGTAATACAAGTTTGTTACAGTTTAGATGCAAAGACCACGGGGTGTGACTGGTGCCTCAGAATGGGCACCCACTTGGATGCCTCCCTTTTCACCCAGCCTTTGCCAACCTGCTCGAAGACTTCCTAGACTCTTTCTAGAACAAGAGAATGATTGTGCAGTCATAGAATCATGGAGTCATACACTCATAGAATCACAGAATCACAGAATTAGTCACAGAATCAGTCATAGAGTCATAGAATCTAAGAATCACGGAATCAGTCATAGAATCAGAGTCACAGAATCACAGAATCAGTCACAGAATCACAGAATCAGTCATAGAGCCATAGAATCAAAAAAATCACAGAATCAGTCATAGAATCAGTCATAGAATCAGTCATAGAGTCATAGGATCACAATCATAGTCATGGAATCAGAGTCACAGAATCAGTCATAGATCATAAAATCAGAGTCATAGAATCACAGAATCAGAGTCATAGAATCAGTCATAGAATCATAGAACCATAGAGTCATGGAATCATGTAGTCATAGAGACATAGAATCATGTAGTCATAGAATCATAGACTTGTTTTGGTTGGAAAAAACTGCTAAGAGCATCAAGTCCAACCTTCTACTCAACACCTCCAAGACCACTAAACCATGTCCCAAAGTGCCATGCCTATCTGATTTTTGAACACAAAACGGAGCACAAATTGTTTGGCCTTTAGAGAGAAATCCACAAGAGAGATCTCAAGGCTCAGAACTGCCACTAGATTCTCTCTCCTAAGGAAAGCTGAATGCAAGGAAGGGCTTAGCTGTTGGCAAACAGGAGTCACCACAATGCTGTGATGAATGGGAACACACCTAGCCTAGATGACAAAATGTGCCAGGAAGGATAGGTCTCAAAATCTCATACACAGTGGGATTGATCTTGCCCACACGTTGTCTAAACAAATGTTAACCACATCTGCCCTGAGAAAGCCATTTATCCTCTCTTTCTACACCCAAAGGAAGGCAACTGGCATCTGTCAATGACAATTCACACCACCCATCCCAAGAGTCTTCTCTCCACTAGCTACGGGGAAAACCCTGATGTGATGCCTCCTAGACTTCAAAATTAAGGTGGGAAGAATTCCAGCCCCAGGATCACAGGCTCACAGGATGTTAGGGGTTGGAAGGGACCTCTGAAGATCATTGAGTCCAAGCCCCCTATCACAGCAGGACCATAGAATCCAGCACAGGTAGAACAGGAACACATCCAGATGGGGCTTGAAAATCTCCAGAGAAGGAGACTCCACCACCTCCCTGGGCAGCCTGTTCCAATGCCTGGAATATGAAGTTGCCTTTCCACCTATATTTAGCCAAGAGACTTTTCTTTCAGGGTTGTTTTCTTTTGTCTCAGACATGTCTAAGTTTCATTACCCATGATCCAGTTTATTCAAGCTTTCATCTGATGATCAAAGTATCATAGAATCTTAGAATGGCTCAGGATGGAAGGGACCTCAGAGCTCACTTACTCCAACCTCCCCACTATGGGCAGGGACACCTCTGAACAGATTTGGCTGCTCAAGGCATCATCCAGCCTGGCCTTGAACATCCCCAGAGAGGGGGCATCCATAACCTCCCTGGGCAGGCTATTCCAGAGTCTCACCACACTCCTACTGAAAAACTTCTTCCTCATCTCCAGTCTAACCCTGCTATGCCTCAGCTTCAAACCATTCCCCCTTGGCCTGTCTCTAGACACCCTCAGGAAAGTCCCTCTCCAGCCTTCCTGCAGGATATCTTCAGGTATTAGAAGGCAGCTCTAAGGTCCCTCCAGAGCCTTCCCTTCTCTAGGCTGATGAACCCCAGCTCCCTCAGCCTATCCTCATACCAGAGATGCTCCTCTGATAGAAGCTTAACCTTCAGATGCATCCACATGCAGAGCAGACCGTTAACCATATGGCTCCTTGCTCTTCTGGTCACTCTTTAGGTGCAGTCAAAAAGAATGTTGGCTTTTAGGTTACAAATCATTAAAAAGGTTGGAATCCTGACTTTTTGTCCTTTCAGCAGCACTCCAGCTGAAAAACAAGGGAGGGACCACGGCCAGAAGTCTGTAGTGCAATTGGATCCAGCATTCAGCAAAGGAGTTAATGGCCTCAGGTCTAGGCTGGTGTTTGGAACCTGCCAGTGGTTCCTCTGAACAAGATCATACTAAGTTCCTACTATTATTTGACAGTGTAAACAAAGCCCTTAGTGACTCCAGGCCAAGTCTGGCAACATCAGCAAGGCATGGCTGAGCTCTCCTTCTGAAGCAGATGAGATCCTCTACTCACATCTCTCAAATTTCATTTCTTCTCTTTTCCTATTTTTTTTTTTCCTTCACTTTTCGCTCCCTGGAAATTTCTGTCCTGACTCCAATAGCAACACGTTCAGGGAAACTTCCAGTTCTCCAGCATCTGATAGCAGCTGTCAGGCTGTGTTTCATCAGACTGAACTCTTTGTCCAAGTGCTACCAGCTGGCGTTGCTTCAGCCATCTGGGATCGCAGCACTCTAACCTGCGGAGTCAGGCAGCTCCAGCAGAGTCAGGGCTTCTTTATCCTTCCCACCACTGAATTCATGAGGAGAGGGAAGTGAAGCAAAACCCTCTGCCCCTAATCAAAGCTTAAAAATCTTTCTAGTGCTCACCACCTCCAAATGCCCACTGCCCTCAGAGGGAGTTCAGTGGGCTTGCTCTCAGATGTTGGCTGCTGACTGTTGGCACCGTTTTGATTCTCAGGCTCTGTTGTCAGGAAACACACTGAGCAGTGTGCTCTGAGGACAGTGCAGGGAGGGTTTCTCCATCTCCTGCCTCCCCATTTGTGGCTTCTTATGTAATTCAGTGTTGTCCCACCACTCCCTAATCTACACTTCCACCTTTCAAACTTCCACCTTCCTCCCACTTCTCCATCCCTTTCATTAGCCACACACCACCCTCAGGCTTCATTGTGTTCAACCACCAATCTCTACTAAAATCACCAAAAGCAGAAGCTTTGTGAAGCTGTATTTCAAAATGACCACAGACCAAATAAAACCAAACAAACCACACCAGAAACCCTTCCTTCTATTCAATATGGTTTGGACATCTGGCAATACTGCAGACCTCCCCTTCCCCACCAAATTTGGATTCTTTATTTGATCTCATTAGTGAGATTCCTCTTGGTAATCTTATTATTGTTATTGACTGCCAGTAATATAATTGGCACTGTAGAAAAGCCTGGGAATTGCCATACTGGATCAAACCAGTGATCCGTCTCTCCTACTATCCTATCTCCAAGAGTGGTCAGTACCAGCTGCTTCAGACAAAGGAAGGCTACAGCTGGCAGTTTGGAGATAATCTGCCTGGAAGCTAAGTTTTCCTCATTTAGCATCACAGCCTGGCTTATACTCTGAAGCCTGGAGATTTATACCTCTCCCAGAACTTGCATCTGAGGTCAGGCACTGTCCTTGCCTTGAAAACGTATGGACTGGGATAAAAAGTGAAAAGGCAAGAATGGAATACAAATACTTAGGTCAATGAGGCAGCAGGTCAGGGATCATTATCCCCCCATGGCATAAACTATCCCAAGGCCTCAACTTGATGGTTGGACTTGATGACCTTAGAGGTCTTTTCCAACCAAAACTAGGAGTCTATGATTCTGTGATTCTGTGAGTCTATGATTTTATAATTCTAGGGCTTTATGATCCTCTGATTTTATGATTCTATGGCTTTATGATCCTCTGGTTCTATGGCTTTATGATCCTCTGATTCTATGGCTTTATGATCCTCTGATTCTATGATTCTGTGATTCTCTGATTCTATAATTCTATGATTTTATGATACTTTGGCTTTATGATCCTCTGATTTTATGAATTTATGGTTTTATGATCCTCTGATTTTACGGCTTTATGATCCTCTGATTCTATGATTATGTGATTCTCTGATTCTATAATTCTAAGATTTTATGATACTTTGGCTTTACGATCCTCTGGTTTTATGATTCTATGGTTTTATGATCCTCTGATTCTATGATTCTGTGATTCTATGATTCTATAATTCTAAGATTTTATGATACTTTGGCTTTATGATCCTCTGATTTTATGATTCTGTGGCTTTATGATCCTCTGGTTTTATGATTCTATGGTTTTATGATCCTCTGATTTTATGATTCTGTGATTCTGAGTCTATGATTTTATGATTCTATGGTTTTATGACCCTATGATTTTATGATTCTATAATTCTATGAGTTTATGATTTTATGATTCCAAGATGGATTCTATGATTCTATACACAGTGGACTGCTAATAGTGTGTGTGGGGCTGGCTTAAAACTTGGGAACTCCTGGCTCCTCACCCTGAGCTCCTCTTAGTAGGGAGTCTTACATCTCCAGGCATTAAAGAGGTAGTAAATGTCAATTTTGTAGCTCTGACCACTTACTCAATCCTGTGTTTTTTGATGTCCAGAGGTCATAGAAGCATAGAATTGTTTCTATTGGGAGAGACATTTGAGATCATCAAGTCCAACCTTCAACCTAAGAGCACCATGGTACGTTCCTGAATAAGTACCTATGGTTTCATCCAAGAATACAACACTTCCAAGCAGTTATAGATTCATTTTGGAAGCAACAAATCCAAATTGTGTAATTTATACAGAAAAAAAAAAAAAAAAAAGAAAAAATTTGGGCTGAAAATTTGTTTATTCCAACAGTTAGCAAAGTTCAGGGCTGGAAAAATCATTTCGTAGAAGAATTAGCAAAATATGGGCTTGGAAAAATAATTTCTTATAAGAATTAACAAAATTGGGGGCTGGAAAAATAATTTCTCAGAAGAATTAGTAAATTTGGGGGCTGACAAAACTAATTCATTTGAACAATTGGCAAAGATTTGGGGGTGGAAAATAACTTATTAGAAGAATTAGCAAAATTGGGGGCTGATAAAACTAATTCATTTGAAGAATTAGCAAAATTGGGGGCTGGAAAATAACTTATTAGAAGAACTAACAAAATTTTGGCCTGGAAAAATAATTTCTCAGAAGAATTAGCAAAATTGGGGGCTGACAAAACTAATTCATTCAAAGAATTAGCAAAAATTTGGGGCTAGAAAAATAACTTGTTACAAGAATTAGCAAAAATGGGGGATGAAAATAGTTTATTGGAGCAATTAGGAAAATATGGGGCTGGAAACATAATTTCTTAGAAGAATTAGCAGAATTAGGGCCTGGAAAAATAATTTCTTAAAAGGATTAACAAAATTTGGGGCTGAAAGAAAAAGAATTTATCAGAAGAGGCAGCAAAATCCCCTGGCAGCAGAAGGAAAACCCTCGTGTTTGAACTACAGTGGGTTTGAAAAGCAGTGATCTTATTGTCAAAACAATTTCCAATCTCCTTGGTGTTTGATCATGGGGAGAACAGGATCCTATCCTCATTCCCTGTGCAGTCAGAGCATCCTTCTTCCAAACCTCCCCTCATTCCCCACTCCATTTATTCTATGTTTCTTTTCTTTTTTTACAGCTCCTACATTTATGCTTCTCTTGCACACATTTAATGGTACCTCCAATGCCTTTTGGTAAATAACACATATTAAATAACCACTTCTTCCTCCCCCACATGTTTAAAAGACCTCAGCATCATTATGGTAAAGAACACAATTTTAAATCACCATCCATTTCCAAGATATAAAAGACCTCATCATCGTTATGGTAGATAACTACAGGATGCATTTGTTGCCTTCCTCAGCCTTTTTTTTTTCCTTTTTTTTTTTTTTCCCTTTTTCTTCTCTGCACCAGCCTGTCCTGTAAATTAAGAGCATGTTCAATTAAAACCATTTTCCAGCTTTCACGAGGTGGGGAAGACATAGAAATCAATCCAGCAGCAAGCTGGCTGATTCAGCAAGAAACCAGCCAGGCTGCGGGAGAGTCCCTCTTGAAATATTTTCCTCTTTAAGAAGGCAACAAGGCAAAGAAAGGTACAGAAGAGACAGGGAGGTAGGGGGAGAACTTATGCAGATGAGCTGCTGTGCTCTCGCAGCCTGCAACCCTTGATTTGAGGCAATCCTTCTCCTTGCACCCACGGCTGCTCGGTTAATTTGTCGTTAACGCATTCGCCGCGCTCGCCGCTCCTCAGACGTTGCAGGGAGGCTTTTAAACCCTCCTCTGTTCCACAAGGCAGAGAGAATTCCATTTCCATGCTGTTCAGCTGCCAGGCTGTCTTTGGGCAAGGCTTCCTTTTCTCCAGTCCCTACACAAACAGGCAGGGGTAATTTTATAAGGGGTGGTGTAAATATGAAATAAATAATAGGCAGGGGTAAGCTTTAAGAGCTGAGAGATATGGAATCATAGAATCATAGAATCAATCAGGGTTGGAAGGGACCACAAGGATCATCCAGTTCCAACCCCCCTGCTATGGGCAGGGACACCTCACACTAGATAGAAAAAAAATAAGTAAATATTAGGCAGTGGGGATTTGGAAGGGCTGATATGAACAAAGAAATAAGTAATAGGCAGTGGTGAGTTTTGAGGACGGATAGAATCAAAGAAATCAATAATTGTCAGTGGTCACTTTTAAGGAGTGGTATAAGAATAAATAATAGGCACCAGTGAGATTTAAGGACTGATAGAATCAAAGAAATCAATAATAGGCAGTGGTCACTTTTAAGAGTGGTATAAAAATAAATAATAGGCACCAGTGAGATTTAAGGACTGATAGAATCAAATAAATCAAGAATAGACACTGGTTAAGTTTTTAAGGACTTGTATAAAAATAAAGAAATAATAGGCACTGGTAAGTTTTAAGGACTGATAGAAGCAAAGAACTCAATAATAGGCAGTGGTCACTTTTAAGGAGTGGTATAAAAACAGATAAATAATAGGCACTGGTGAGTTTTAAGGGCTGATATAAAAATAAAATAATAATAGGCACTGTTAAGTTTTAAGGAGTGGTATAAAAATAAATCAATAGTAGACACTGGTAAGTTTTAAGGACTTGTATAAAAATAAATAAATATTAGGCACTGTTAAGTTTTAAGGACTGATATAATCAAATAAATCAATAATAGGCACTGGTAAATTTTAAGGACTGATATAATCAAATAAACCAATAGTATGCACAGGTAAGTTTTAAGGATTGGTATAAAACTAAATAATAGACACTGATAATTTTTAAGGACTGATACAATTAATTAAGTAAACAATAGGCCATGGGCCATTTTAAAAAGGACTGATGTAAATAAATCAATAAATAATTATTGGTAATAATTATATATATATGGTAATAAATACTTTTTAAGGACTGATATAAATGAATGAACAAATAATAGCCACTGGTCAGCTTAAAGGACTGATGGAATGAAATAAATAAATAATAAGCAGTGGTAATTTTTAAGGACTGATATCAATAAATAAATAGCAGCAGAGGAAATTCTTAAGGACTGATGTATATTAATAAAACATAAATGATAGGCAGTGGTCATGTTTAAGGACTGATGTAGAGAAATTAATACATAACATGCAGTGGTCATGTTTAAAGGACTGAGAGAGGAAAATGCATTAATAATAGGCAGAGGAAAATAAATAAATAAAGTACAGGCAGTGATAAGTTTGAAGGACTGATGTAAATAAATCAGCAAAAAATAGGCAGAGGTCATTAGAGAAGGACTGGCAGCAAAATAAATAACTAATAGGCAGGGGTACAATTTTAAGGACTGGCAGCAAAAAGAAATAAATAATAAGCAGTGCTAATAATTAAGGACTGATAGACAAATAAATAAATGAATACCAGGCAGTGGTATTGTTTAAAGAGTGCTATAATTAAATTAACTAATTAAATTAAATAAATAATTAAAAATAGGAAGAGGTAATATTTAAGGACTGATAAGCAAATAAATAAATAAATAAATATGAGGCACTGGTAATGTCTAAGCACTGCCATAATTAAATCAATTAATTAAATAAATGGAATAAATACGCAAATAAATAACAAGCAGTGGCATTGTCTAAGGACTGTTATAATCAAATAAATTAATGTAAAAAATCAAATAAATAAATAATAGGAAGTGGTAATATTGAAGGGCTGATAAACAAACAAACAAATAAATAAAGAACAAGCAGTGGGTTGGTTAAGGTCTGCTATAATGAAATAAATTAAATACATCAAATAAATAAATAAATAAGTAATAGGCAGTGATTTTTTTTTTAAAGGACTGATACAGATAGAGAAATAAATAAATAAATAAATAATAAGCACTGGTAAGCTTTAGGGGCTGATATAAAAATCAATAGGTGAATAATGGTAGGAATTTTTAAGGACCAATGGAAAAAATATTAAATTAATAATATGTAGTGGGAATTTTTTAAAGGACTGATACAAAAATAAAGAAAGAATAGGCACTGGCAAGGATTAAGAAGTGATAAATATGAGAAAATAAATAATAGGCAGTGGTAAACTTTAAGGACTGATATGATAAACATCTAAATAATGGGAAGTGGACATTTTTAAAAACTGACATTAAACCAACTAAATAAATAACAGGCACTGGAAATTTTTAAGGTCTAATAGCAGTAAATAAATAAATAAATAAATAGACAGGCTTCAAGGAACTGATAGGAATACATAAATAAATAAGTAATAGGCACTACTAATTTTGAAGGACTGATACAGAGAAAACCAAATTAATAATAGGCACTGGCAATTTTTAAGGTCTGATGTCAATAAATAAAAAAAAAAGAATAGTAGACAGTGGAAGGCTTTAATGGCTGATATAAATAAATAATTAAATGAGAGGTACTGATAATTTTTAAGGACTGATATAAAAAACCAACAAAATAGGCCCTGGCAATTTTTAAGATCTCATATCTATGAATAAATAAATAATAGACAGTGGTAGGCTTTAAGGACTGATAGGAATGAATGAATAAATACATAAATAAATAAATAATAGGCACTGATAAATTTTAAAGGACTGATATACATAAATAATTAGGTAAGTAAATAATAGGTACTGATAATATTTAAGGACTGATATATATATATATATATATATAAAAATAAAAAACAAATTAATAATAGTCCCTGGTGTTTTTTAAAGGCCTGATATCAATAAATGAATAAATAATAGACAGTTGTTGGCTTTAAGGCATGATAGAAATAAATAAATAAATAAATAATAGGCACTGATAATTTTTAAGGACTGGTACAATAAATAAGTAAATAGATGATGATGATGATGATGTTAATAATGATAATAATAATGATAATAATAATGATGATGATAATGATAATAAAGGTAATGATAATAATGATAACGATGATGATGATAATAATAATAATAATAATAATAATAATAATAATAATAATAATAATAATAGAATACAGCAGAAAAATCTTTCTGGAGCTCATTCTGAATAATCCAGTTTATTTCGTCTTTCTTTTTTTGTTTGTTTGTTTTGTTTTCCTCTTTTCATCCTCCATGCACACAGCATCCAAGAAAGAAGAAGGATGATTGCAAACAATAAAATCCATGTACTGCTAAAAACACTCAGCCTGAAAGAGAACAAACATTGGGACTGTAGCACTGGAAACATGACAAGTGGAGGGCTTTATTTAGTAGAGTTTTATTGACACCAATATGGTTTTTACTGCTTAAAAGGAGGTAATTTATTCCTTTTTTTATTATTATTATTACTATTTTTTGGTTTGTTTGGTTTGGTTGGTTTTTTTTTTTTTTTTTGGCCACATTTGTTTCCTATCTCAAGAAGGTGAGCTCCTAGCATCCACCTTGTCAGCCTGTTTTTCATCAGTCTTCTCTTCTTATTTTTCCTCAACACACACAAAAATCCTACAGCAGTTAAAACATCTAAGATAAAAATTGAGTGGTTTTTGTGTTTGGAGTTGTTTTTTTTTTTTCCCCTTTTTGATTTAGTGAAGCAGGGGGTGTCTGTATTCCATCCAGCACTGCCATTAAAATTTAACAGAGTCTGAAATGAAAGAGCTCCATTTTCCTGGCTTTTGGACTAATTTCTCATTTGCCTAAAAACTTCCAAGCCTTCACAGGAGCTGTAAATCTGCTTAGCAGTGGTGCTGCTGGTTTTTTTTTTTTCCTTCCCTTTCCCCTTCTATTTCAGTCCCTGTGCCTCCCTTTCGCCTAAGTGTGTGTGCCTCAGCCTTCAGCTCATTGTGTTTTTTTCCCCCTGAATTTGGAGCCATTTGGTCCAGGGCTAATTTATTTTCCTGACTGAACACATGAATCCCTGCTTCAGAGGCACAGGGATGGTGCTTTGCCTCAGAGGGGAGCTTGCATAGCAAGTGGGAAAGGGGTATAACTCTGAATGATTAATTGTAGTCCTCAGAAGGGTCTCAGAACATGATCATTCTTTACAGGAAATTGGATTAAAATTTGACACTTCTACAATTTTTTTAATTTTTTTTTCCCCCATTGGTAGGGAAATTTTCATTTTTCATCTGCTGGCCAAATAATTCCATGTGCAGTCATCCTGAAATTAATCTTGAATTAATTTTTTTTTTTAAACCCACTGTCCCCTAATATATAATTCACCATAAGAAAAACCCCAGAGCAGTCAATCTTTCATTAGACATGGGGGTGAGGAAGGGTCAGCAGACACTCCTGCAGTCCTAAAAATAAAGGCACCACATCTGGTCTGGAATGATGTCTGGAATTGTAATGCATATGCATCCACTTACTCCTCCTGCTGCAAACACCCAAACTACAGAGTGCCTTGCATGTTGAAACATGAACCAGTGTAATAGGAGCTTAAAGGCTGGAGCTGAGCTGTTTGTAGATGTAGTCAAGTTTATTAGCAAATGTGCAGGCCTGCAGAGCACAAGGAGAAGGCTTTGGAGCTGATCTGTCACACATTTAACAAGCTGTTTGCAATACAGACCATTTCATGTGCAAGGGGGGAGGGGGGGAAGAGAAAAAAAAAACTTTCCCACAGGTATATGAAATACAGGATCCTTTTAGCACAGGGGCAGCTCTGGTTTCTGCAGCTCTCTCTCCTACATTCAAAACTGCTGCAGCACGCTGGGTTCGTTTGGTTTGGTTTGGTTGGTTTGGTTGGGTTTGGTTGGGTTTGGTTTGGTTTGGTTTGGTTCATTTGGTTTGGTTCGTTTGGTTTGGTTTGTTTGGTTTGGTTTGGTTTGGTTTGGGTTGGGTTGGGTTGGGTTGGGTTGGTTTGGTTGGTTTGGTTTGGTTTGGTTTGTTTCATTTGGATTGGTTTGGTTTGTTTCATTTGGTTTGGTTTGTTTCATTTGGTTTCATTTGGTTTCATTTGGTTTGGTTTGGTTTGGTTCGGTTTGATTTGGTTTGGTTTGGTTGGTTTGGTTTGGTTTGCTTGGTTTCTTCTGTTTGTTTCTAATCAACATAGATTCATAGAATGGGTTGGGTTGGAAAGGGCCTTTGAGATCATCTAGTTCCAACCCCCCTGCCATGGGTTCCAACCCATCCAACTTGGCATTGAACACCTCCAGGGAGGGCACATCCACAACCTCCCTGGGCAACCTGTTCCAGTGACTCCCCACCCTCACTGGAAAGAATTTCTTCCTCTTCTCCAGTCTAAATCTGCCCTCCTCAAACTTCAAACCATTGCCCTCATCCTAGCACCATGGGCCCTTGTAAAAAAATCCCTCCCCAGCTTTCTTGCAGGCCCCCCTCAGGTGCTGGAAAGTTGCTCTGAGGTTTCCCTCAAGACTTTCTTTTCTTCAGGCTGAACAGCCCCAACTCTCTCATCCTGTCCCCACAGGGGTGGTTCTCCAGCCCTCTAATCATCTTGGTGGCCTCCTCTGGACCCTCTCCAGCAGCTCCAGGTCCTTTTTATGCTGGGGGCACCAGAACTGGCTGCAGTGCTCCAGGTGGGGTCTCACAACAGCAGAGCAGAGGGGTAGGATCCCCTCCTTCATCCTGCCGGTCACACAGCTTTGGATGCAGCCCAACACACAGCTGCCTTCTGGGCTGCAGTCCTCCCATTCCTTTGTTGAACACTCTACAAGAAAGCACATTGCAGAGGAGATTAAAAATTAGATTCTGGGTGAGATGTGTCTCAAATGTCAGGGAAAACCAGGCTCACCAAGATTAAATCTAGCCCTGGTGCTAACAGCTCGTGCTAAGCCTACTTGGTGTCTACTGTTGAGACATTGGAACAGGCTGAGAGAGTTGGGGCTGTTCAGCCTGGAGGAGAGAAGGCTCCAGGGAGACCTCACAGCAGCTTTATAGTACCTGAAGGGATTACAGGAGAGCTGGGGAGGGACTGGCTATGAGAGCCTGTGGTGATAGGACAAGGGGCAATGGTTTGAAACTAGAACAGAGCAGATTTAGGTTGGATGTTAGGAAGAAGTTCTTCATAATGAGGGTGGTGAGACACTGGCACAGGTTGCCCAGAGCAGTTGTGGATGCCTCATCCCTGGAAGTGTTTAAGGCCAGGCTGGATGAGATTTTCAGAAACCTGCTCTTAGTGGGAGGTGTCTCCTTCCACCACAAATCCCCAGATGCTGCCAGTGATGCTCCTTTGCCTCAGTAATTCCCACCAGGTGAAAGCAGGCAGGCAGGTACCCCCAGTGGAAAGTGCCTGGCAGTGGAAACCTTGAGAGCAAGATGTTTGCAGGGCTTCACGCTGAGTAACATCAGCCCAAACCACGTGAGGTGACCCCAGAAGCTGGTCCCATTCGTGTCTCACAGAACCTGAAGGCTTCACAGAGCTCTGATTACAAAAACGTGCCTGTTCTCTCATCACAGTGATCAAATGCAGAGCCAGTGGGGCTGCCTTTAGGTTTGTTTATTTTCCTTTCCCAGGCATAATGGAGTTTGGCTCAGGAAAATTGCTTTCAGCCTTCTCTGAGCTGTTTGGTTAGTTGAGAGAAAAAAAAAAAAATCAAAACCTAACCAGCACCCCCCTCCAACAAACCCAAGACAGCACCAGCTGGTGCTGCACTGCTAAAGGGAGAGGCTTAGACACAGCAAAGCCCAAGTTTAATGAGCATGGTTTAATGTTTAAGGGGGGGAAAATCTGTTTTCACTTTAAATTACCTGAAAATCCACAGCAAATCCATCCAAGCTCAAGCACTGGAACAGGCTGCCCAGGGAGGTGGTGGAGTCCCCATCCCTTGGAGGTGTTCAAGAAACCTGTGGCCATGGCAATTGGGGATGTAGTTTAATGGCCATGGTGGTCTTAGGTTGGAGTGGGTGATCTCTTCAGCTACCTGAAGGGAGGCTGTAGCCAGGTGGGGGTTGATCTCTTCTGCCAGGCAACCAGCAGCAGAAGGAGAGGACACAGTCTCAAGCTGTGCCAGGGGAGGTTCAGGCTGGATGTTAGGAAGAAATTCTTCCCAGAAAGAGAGATTGGCCTTTGGAATGTGCTGCCCAGGGAAGTGGTGGAGTCACTGTCCCTGGAAGTGTTTAGAATAAGACTGGGTGAGGCACTAAGTGCCATGAGTTAGTTGATTAGATGGTGTTGGGTGAGAGGTTGGACTTGATGACCTCAAAGGTCTGTTCCAACATGGTTAATTCTATGATTCTGTGATCTTTCCCAACCCAAACAGCACTATGATTCTCTAAGTTCATGACATTACTGAGTACATCTTAATGGTGGAGAACCCAGCCCCTGAAAAGGTTTTCTAACTTTGGACTTGAGAAATAAGCAACTCATGGTGCTGTCCAGTGCCTCTCTCAATCCTTCCCCACAGGATGCTGAGGGGCCTGGAGCAGCTCTCTTAGGAGAAGAAGCTGAGAGCCCTGGGGCCTGGAGAAGAGCAGCCTGAGAGGGGATCTGCTCAAGAGCTCTGATGGTCCCTTTCTTCAGGGCTGCTCTCAAGCCCGTGCCTGCCCAACCTATAGCACTGCTTGGGATATCCCCAAGGAGGAGGCCCCAACCACCTCCCTGGGTGACCTGTTCCAATTATTCCAATTCTACACCACCCTCATGGTGGTGAGACACTGGCAGAGGTTGCCCAGGGAGGTGGTGGAAGCCTCATCCCTGGAGGTTTTTGCAGCCAGGGTGGATGTGGCTGTGAGCAACCTGCTGTAGTGTGAGGTGTCCCTGCCCATGGCAGGGGGGTTGGAAGTGGCTGCTCCTTGAGGTCCCTTCCAACCCTAACAAATCCATGATTCTATGATTCTATATTCAAGGTGAGGCTCAACAAGGTTCTGGGCAACCTATTCTAGTGGAGGATGTCCCTGCTGACTGCAGAGGGGCTTGGACTGGGTGACCTTTGGAGGTCCCTTCCAACCCAGCCCCATTCTATGATTCTATGAAGTGAGACAGAGGAGACTGCAAACAAACAAAGCTGCTTTTAGGAGAGTTGCCAAGCCATTGGGTGGAATCTGTATCCTTCAGATTGTTTATTTACATTAGTCCCCACAATCTGACACTTGGGAATTCTCCTAGGGCAAGTTGGCAGCTATGACAACAAAGGGCTATCATTCCTGGTAGGGGTCTTACTGATGGCAGAGTAAACCCTTCCATATGGTCCTGAGAGCCAAATACAGGAAAAGGAAAACATTGGTGCTAGCAATTGAAGAGGGCAGCTCGTGAGGGGCCCTGCTCTTGCACTGAGACCTTAGTAAACTTGCAGAGCCCAGGAGAGTGGAGAGAGAGAAGACTGGAGCCAGAAGAAAAACTCAAGTTATCCATGGTGTCATCAAAAGGTCTCTTTTTATGTCACATGAGCAAACAATGGCTTTGTCTTTAATTGCAGAGCTGCTTGGGGGTGGTGAAGAGGAACATTTTGACAGGGCAATTCATCTTATCTGCCTGTATGCTTAACTTGCCCATGTCATCTTTCATTTCAGCTCTGGGTGTCAGGCAACCATTATGTAGAAGCCATAAAAAGGGATCAAAAAAGGTCCTAGGAGCCATAATGTTGCCTATTGCTACTCTTGCTTTGATTATTTGTGCTGAAAACCTTTAAAAATACCTTTAGACTCCACAAATACCTGCAAGGACATTCAGGTTTGGATTTTATTTTAGTTCTTGAGGTGCTGGAGAAGGGCTACAAAGCTGGGGAAGGGTCTGGAAAAGAGGGCTGGGGAGGAGAAGCTGAGGGAGCTGGGGGTGTTTGGTGTGGAGAAGAGGAGGCTCAGGGAGACCTCATTGCTCTCTACAGCTCCCTAAAAGGAGGTTGGAGCCAGGTGGGGGTTGGTCTCTTCCCCCTAGTAACAAGTGCTAGGGTGAGAGGAAATGGCCTCAAGTTGTCCCAGGGGAGGTTTAGATTGGATATTAGAAGAAATTTCTTGACTGAAAGAGTGGTCAGGGGTTGGAACAGGCTACTCAGGGATGTGGTGGAATCCTCATCCCTGGAGGTGTTCAAAAAATGTGCAGCCAGGGCACTTTGGGGCAAGGTTTAATGGCCATGCTGGTGTTGGGTTGATGGTTGGACTTGATCTTGGAGGTGTTTTGATATTAGAAGAAACTTGCTGACTGTAAGAGTGGTCAGGGATTGGAACAGGCTGCCCAGGTTGGATGGTAGAGTCCCCATCCCTGGAGGTGTTCAGGAAATGTGCAGCCAGGGCACTTTGGGGCAAGGTTTAATGGCCATGATGGTGTGGGGTTGATGGTTGGACTTGATCTTGGAGGTGTTTTCCAACCAAAACAACTCTAAGACTCTCTAAGTGCTGGCTCTGAAACCAGCTGTGACTTTCATGTCATTTACCACATTTGGGGATGGTGCCACTCGCTCTCTGACTTCTCCTAAACCTGCCAGGCCAAAACTTAATCCTTTTTCATCACAGTCCAGTGGACCTGAGAGTGAAGGAAAATAAAGCAGCAGCCAAGTAACAGCTTGTTCCTTGCTTTTAACCAACCTGACCAGAAAGCTGGAAGAGGCAGGAGGGGAGAAGCTGAAGGCTTGGAGCTCTGCTTGAAACAATCAGCATCTTGTTTGGCTTTGCTGTGGTCCCAGAACTGCCCCAGCAAATAAACAACTATCTAAGTAGGGCCAATTCATTTGCTGTCTGGGTTTGATTTATGAAGGCAATAACCAAGTGAACAAGGGGACTCAAACCTTTTGGGTGCTTTTTGTATTGTTTTGTTTTCTTTTTCTCCTTTGAATCATTTTCAGATCTGTTTTAAGTTTAATTTGAAAGAGTTTTCAAGGGGGAAAGAGCTAGGGGAGGGGGTTGGGTGGTGGGGGTGTCTCTTGCGTCTTCATAAGGAGTGTAATGATGATTATGAGGAGAGGCTGAGAGACCTGGGGGCTCTTTAGCCTGGAGAAGAGCAGCCTGAGAAGGGATTTTCTCAATGCTGATCAATAGCTAAAGGGTGAGGGTTAAGAGGATGGGGCTGGGCTCTTTTCAGTGGTGCCCAGTGACAGGACAAGGGGCAATGGGCATAAACTAGAACCCACTTGAACTAAAGGAGAAAATTCTTTACTTCAAGGGTGGCAGAGGACTGGACCAGGCAGCCCAGAGAGGTTGTGGAGTCTCCTTCTCTAGAGACTTTTGAATCCCAGCTGGATGTGATCCTGTGTGACCTGCTCTAGGTGATCCTCCTTCAGCAGGGGCATTGTACTCAATGATCTCCTGAGGCCCCTTCCAACCTTCACTGCTCTGTGATTCTACAATGTCTGTCTTTTACCTCTTACCTTGTGTAAAGAATCATTTTTGCTTCTCCTTATTGCTTGATTCATCCTTTCTATGATCAGGAGATTATAGAATCATAGAATTGTCAGGGATGGAAGGGACCTCAAGGAGCATCCAATTCCAACCCCCCTGCCATGCGCAGGGACACCTCACACTACAGCAGGTTGCTCACAGCCACATCCACCCTGGCTGCAAAAACCTCCAGGGATGAGGCTTCCACCACCTCCCTGGGCAACCTGTGCCAGTGTCTCACCAACTTCTTCCTAACAACCAACCTGAATCTCCCCACTTCTAGTTTTGCTCCATTCCCCCCAGTCTTATTACTACCTGATATCCTCAAAAGTCCCTCCCCAGATTTCTTGTTGCCCCTTTCAGCTACTGGAAGGCCACAAGAAGGTCTCCTGGGAGCCTTCTCCCCTCCAGACTGGACAACCCCAACTCTCTCAGTCTGTCTCCATAGCAGAGCAGCTCCAGCCCTCTGCTCATCCTCCTGGACCACCTCTGGACACCTTCCTGCCTCTCCAGATCCTTCTTGTGATAATTGAGGCTCCAGAACTGGACATGGTGCTCCAGGTGGGGTCTGAGCAGAGTGGAGCAGAGGAGGAAAATCACCTCCCTCACCCTGCTGTCACTGCTCTAATCTGGCTCTTTCCCTGTCAGACATTCAAAGCACAGCCTTGCAGGCTCTGACTTTTCAGATCTAGAACTCATGGCTCCAATTATTGCTTATAGGAGCTCTCTGCTCTCAGAGCTTGTGTAAATCAACCTTAGGATTGATCTGTGAAGCTAATTGCAGCTCTAAAATTCAGAACCACTTTGCCATCTTTCAAAGGAGCTTTGGAAAACCCTGAAATGCTCTGAATCCCTCAAGGAACTGCTTCTGCTGTTTTTCACTGTGAATGAATGAGCTTAATAAAACAAACAAACAAACAAACAAACAAAAAAAAAAAAAACCCAAAACCAAAACCAAAAAAACAACAGAGAGAAAGAAAAAGAATTAATACTGTCCAGTCAAACTGATACCTGTGAAGGTAGCAGGTGTGGATTTGAAGAGTCATAGGATCATAGAATTGTCAGGGTTGGAAGGGATCTCAAGGCTCATCCAGTCCCAACCCCCCTGCCATGGGCAGGGACACCTCACACTACAGCAGGTTGCTCACAGCCACATCCAGCCTGGCTGCAAACACCTCCAGGGATGAGGCTTCTATCAATTCCAGTCCAGATTGGATTTGTCATTGCCTTCAATCTTGCCTGCTTGTTTGTATTATTTCAGGATTTTCTGAGGATCTTCTTGTTCTCTACAACGCCCTGAAAAGAGGTTGGAGACAGGAGGGGGTTGGTCTCTTCTCCAAAGGAATAAGTGATAGGACAAGAGGAAATGGCCTCAAGTTGCATCAGGGGAGGCTTAGGTTGGAGATGAGAAGAAACTTCTTAACTGAAAGGGTTCTCCAAGACTGGACAAGGCTGACAAGGGAGGTGGTTGAATCCCCACCCCTGGAGGTGTTTGAAAGAGGCAGAGATGTGGTGCTGAGGGCCATGGGTTAGCCCCAGCCCTGGCAGAGTTAGAGACTGGTTGGACTGGATGATCTTGAAGAGCTTTATCAACCACATCAATTCTATGATTCCATGATTCTGTGAGTAAATAAAGGTAGAATGTGGGAAATCCTTTTCCATGGAGGTAGGTGACACAAACCTCATTCTGTGAGGGAAAAAAAAAATAAAAAGAGCAAACCAGCTCTTTGTGGAGAGCTCTTTGCAGACTTCTCTCTCTTATGTGAAATTGGATGTAGAGTTCAAATTCTTTATATGTTTCTTACATCTGCAAATAAAAATTAAAAGGATTGAAATCTGCAGAAAGGAGCTGGAGTTGTTCAGCCTGGAGAAGAGAAGGCTCCAAGGAAACCTAACAGAGGCCTTCCAGAGCCTGAAGTGGGCTACAAGAAGGCTGCAGAGGGACTGTTTGCAAAGGTTTGAAGTGGCAGAACGAGGGCCAGTGGTTTGTAATGAGAGAAGAGCAGATTTAGATTGGATGTGAGGAAAAAGTTCCTTAACATGAGGGTTGTGGAACACTGCCACAAGTTGCCCAGGGAGGTAATTGATGTCCCATCCTTGCTGATATTCAAAGTCAGGCTGGAAAGGGCTCTGGGCAACCTGATCTAGTGGAAGATGCCCTTGTTGAGTGCAGAGGGGGTTGGACTGGATGACCTTTGTAGGTCCCTTCCAGCACTAACTATTCTATGATTCCCCGATTTCAAGCATACAAAAGTTGTTAACTGGGTCTCTATACTTTCTGAGACTGCTTTAAAACCTTTTTCTTCCCCCCTCTGTTAATTTTTATCACCTTGAAGCACTTGACCACCTACAGCTTGCTCATTCCAGCTTTTCTCTTTGGCTTCAATAAACACAACTTTATTTATTTTTTTTTAATAAATATGCAGGTCTATAAATCTCAGGTGGGGTCCCCACCTGCAGACACCACAGGACTTAGAACATATTCATTGAATAGTCTCCCTCTCTGGAGATGTTCAAGACCTGCCTGGATGACCTCCTGTGTGACCTGCTCCAGGTGATCCTACTCTGGCAGGGGGGTTGGACTGGATGAGCTTTTGAGGTCCTTTCCAGCCCCTAACATTCTGTGATTCTGTGAAATTTGACAACATTATTCTAGAAGATAGAGAGATGCAAACTTGCTGCAGGTGTCCTCCTTTAGGCTTGTGGACAGTTCTGTGCATCACCACAGGATCCAGCTTTTCATGAGGCCCCTGATGACCACCCCATCAAGTCAGGCTGCACAGATGATCCCTGAAAAGTGTCTCCTTTAGTGACTTAGCACCAGCTCCTTCCTAATCTCTTTTGGGGGCTCAGTTCCTTGCTCAACACAGACCATTAATTCATAGTCTAAGCCTGGTGTCACTCTTAAAGCCAGAATCCATCTGCAGTTATCGCTTGCACCACTCCCATTGCAGTCATTTTCCATCCCCAGCAGGAGAACCAAAACACCTTCCTGCAAATGATTAAATTCTGGATCAGTCAGGGGATTCAGAGAATCATAGAATCAGTCAGGGTTGGAAGGGACCTCAAGGAGCAGCCACTTCCAACCCCCCTGCCATGGGCAGGGACACCTCACACTACAGCAGGCTGGCCAGAGCCTCATCCAGCCTGGCTGCAAACACCTCCAGGGATGGGACCTCAACCACCCCCCTGGACAACCCATTCCAGGCTCTCACCACTCTCATGGGGAAGAACTTCCTCATGTCCAGCCTGAATGTCCTCACTTCCAGCTTTATTTCATCCCCCCAGTCCTGTCACTACCTGAGATCCTAAAAAGTCCCTCCCCAGCTTTCTTGTAGCCCCCTTCAGATACTGGAAGGCCACAGTAAGGCCACAATTCAAGTGCATTGAGACTCAGATCCAGAGCAAAGAAAAGGATCTAAGGACCCATGGCACTCCACTGGTAAAGGGCAGCCCTGATGGCAGCATCTGCAGCCTTCAGTGGAAGCCTTGGCTTCTAGGCAATGCCTGAGAAAAATCAGGCACCTCAAAGCAAGATAATTTAAGCATTGGAACTTTTCTTATCCCCCCAGTTTTCAAGGAGAAACCAAAAAGCCTTCAGCATTAGAATTTGCCTTAGTCCCTTTTTCACACCTGTCCCTCTCAGGGTTCATTCCATCTCTGGTGTAGTTGATAACTGATGTCAAAGGAAGCCTGGGGCTCAAGTTTTCCCTTCAGAGAGGGATCCACCATCTTATGCAGCAATGACTGCACCCTCAAATTGGAGGGGGAGCTCCATTCAGTTTTTGACTCTGCCTTCCCCATTGAGTTGGAAAGGAGCTTTAAAGGTCAGCTAGTGCAAACCTCCTGCAGTAAGTATAATCTCACAATCACAGAATGGCAGGGATGGGAAGGGACCTTGAAAGATCATCCAGTCCAAAGCAGGGCCACCTAGAATAGGTCACACAGGAATGCATCCTGGTGGGGTTTGAATGTCTCCAGAGAAGGAGGCTCCACAATCTTCCTGGGCAGCCTCTTCCAGTCTTTGAGAACCTTTTCAGTCAAGAAGTTGCTTCTAATGTCCAACCTAAACCTGCCCTGGTGCAACCTGAGGCCATTTCCTCTCATTCTATTGCTTGAAAATGAGAAGAGATCAGCACCCTCCTGGTCATGGAGCTGCAGAGAGCCAGGTCTCCCCTCAACCTCCTTTTCTCCAGACTAAATATGGCACACCTATCTGAGCACTTTGACACAAATCATGAGAGATATTTCTTGTACTTCAGCAGCCAAACCCAGGGAGCTTGAGCTAATCTGGCAGAGCTCATTACCTGCAGCATCACATTGATAAAGCCTAAGACAGATCTGAAGGCTGACTATCCTTTGGTGAATTTGCAGCTACAGCTACCAGAGAACTGGAAATATCAGCTCACACCCACCAGGGCTTCAATTTTCAAAGTGGGAACCTGTCTGCAGAATAATCAACTCAGGTCATAAGAAGGTATTTTAAACTTCAGAGATAATTTTCAGTCCTATTTATGGTGAGGCTATGGTTAGAGGTTAAGCAAGGATCAGGCATTGGAATAGGCTGAGGGAGGTGGTGGAGTCACCATCCCTGGAGGTGACACAAGAAATGAGTGGCCATGGCACTTTGGGACATGCTTTAATGGTCCTGGTGGTCTTAGGTTGGTGATGGATGGACTGGATGATCTCAGGTTGATGGATGGACTGGATGGTCTCAACCTGATCTCAGGCTGATGGATGGACTGGATGATCTTAGAGGTGATTTCCAATCAAAACAATTCTATAATTGTACAAGTTTGTGGCATCATTTTTTGTATGTTATTGGTGAAGAAGCTACCCTTGAAAGGGCTTTTTAACTTTGGATATGAAAAATAAGCAACTAATGGTGCTGTCCTCTCCCTCTCTCAATTCTTCCACAAACAGATGTGTGGAACATCTGTTTGACATGGAGAGGCTGAGAGACCTGAAGCTCTTTATCCTGGAGAAGAGAAGGATTTTATCAGTGATCATTAATCTTTAAAGGGTTGGGGTCACCATCCCTGAAGTTGTTCAAGAAACATGTGGACATGGCACTTAAGGATATGCCTTACTGGCAGTGGTGGTGTTGGGTTGATGGTTGGGCTTGATCTTAAAGGTCACTTCCTTTTCTGTGATTCTATAATCCAATGATCTCCTAATTCTGACACAACATGGATTTGGATATGGTTGATCCAGGCTATCAACGTACTCCTTGGCTGAGAGTTGGACTTGATGATCTTAGAGGTCTTTTCCCACGAAAACAAATCTATGACTCCATGATTCTGTGACTCTATGATTCTATGACTCTATGACTCCATGATTCTGTCACTGTGATTCTATGACTCTGCGACTCTATGACTTTATGATTCCATGATTCTATGACTCTATGACTCCATGATTCTGTGGTTCTATGACTTCATGATTCTGTGACTCTATGATTCTATGCCTCCATGACTCTGATTCTATGGTTCTATGACTCTATGACTCCATGATTCTGTGACTCTATGATTCTATGCCTCCATGACTCTGATGGGCAGAGTCCATCATGATGGCATTCAACAAATCCAAGTGCCAGGTGCTGCACTTTGGCCACAGCAACCCCATGCAGTGTTACAGGCTGGGGTCAGAGTGGCTGGAGAGCAGCCAGGTGGAAAGGGACCTGGGGGTGCTGGTTGACAGCAGCTGAACATGAGCCAGCAGTGTGCCCAGGTGGCCAAGAGAGCCAATGGCATCCTGGCCTGCATCAGGAATAGTGTGGCCAGCAGGAGCAGGGAGGTCATTGTACCCCTGTACACAGCACTGGTTAGGCCACACCTTGAGTACTGTGTCCAGTTCTGGGCCCCTCAGTTTAGGAAAGATGTTGAATTGCTGGAGCATGTCCAGAGAAGGGCAACGAGGCTGGGGAGAGGCCTTGAGCACAAGCCCTATGAGGAGAGGCTGAGGGAGCTGGGACTGTTTAGCCTGGAGAAGAGGAGGCTCAGGGGAGACCTCATTGCTGTCTACAACTACCTGAAGGGAGGTTGTAGCCAGGAGGGGGTTGGTCTCTTCTCCCAGGCAACCAGCACAGAACAAGTCTCAAGCTGCGCCAGGGGAGGTTTAGGCTGGAGGTGAGGAGAAAGTTCTTCACAGAGAGAGTGGTTGGCCATTGGAATGTGCTGCCCAGGGAGGTGGTGGAGTCACCATCCCTGGAGGTTTTCAAGAGGGGATTGGACATGGCACTTGGTGCCATGGTTTAGATAGTCATGAGGTTTAGGGTGACAGGTTGGACTCGATGATCTTTGAGGTCTCTTCCAGCCTTCTTGATTCTATGATTCTATGATTCTATGGTTCTATGACTCTATGACTCCATGATTCTGTGACTCTGTGACTCCGTGACTCCATGATTCTATGATTCTCTGACTCCATGATTCTGTGCTTCTATGATTCTATGCCTCCATGACTTTGATTCTATGGTTCTATGACTCCATAACTCCTTGATTCTGTGACTGATTCTCTGATTCTCAGCCTCCTTCCCTGGCTACACTTAGTGGAATCAGATGAATAAACAAACTGGCCTTCAAGTAGCCCCATGTGGAGGTGATAGACTTTCAATTCTTATGCTTACTGTGTCCTTAAGGTGTTTTTAATTTGTCTCAGAGCCCCTTGCAGTGTTTTATAAGAAACCCCAGGCTTGCTAGAGTTAGATAACAGTTGGACTTGAAGATCTTGAAGGTCTTTTCCAACTGAAACCATTCTATAAGAAACAACAACAACAACAACAAGAGTTTCAGGGGAATAAATTATTGCTGTAGCATGCAATAAAGAAGTTTAGAAGATGCTCCAAGCCACAGGCAGGGAAGGACTTGACCCCAGCTCTGACCTCCTCCATGAGCTGACAGTTCCACCTCTCTCATCAGCCAGGAGGCTGAGCTTTGGCCAGCTGGAGCCGTGCTGAGAGCCTGACTCACACTCATAGGGGACCATCAATTTTTGGCTGAATCTGCTCTTTTTCTA
>NC_072018.1:36144571-36164571 GCF_027791375.1 Indicator indicator
CAAAATTAAAAAAAAAGGCAGGAGAAGCATTCTAAAGAAAGGGGGAGGGGAAGCTGGGGACATCTCATTTGCACATGTGAAAATGCAAATTTGATCCATGTCTTTCTTATCTACTATTAACAGACTTGGCTGGTGGAGCACAATAGCACCTCCAGCTCTGTGGCCCCCCAAAATAATGAAGTTTCCAAAGGACTGACTGGATTATGGAAACACTTCCCCACCTACCCAGGAAGGGCTTGACAAGTAGGATGGAAAGCCTGATGTTGGGGGTTACTCTGATTTAGGGGCAGTATGATTCCTTGCTGTGTAACCACCAGATAAGGCAGAGCAGAGAGTAGCTGCTCTGACAGCAGCTACCAATTTCCTGCTTCTTCTCCTCCTGTTATGGTGTAGCTCCACAGTCTCCTTCAAAGCAAAGCTCCTTCCTTTGATTTGTGCCAGATTGTTTTAGCCCTGGGATGGCTGGGACCCAGATCATGTTGACATAGCTGCAGAGCTGGACCTGGTGGGTTCATTTTCCTTGGGTGTCCATAAAAGCCAAGCATGGTTATTAACAAATCAGATCAAGTTCCTCTGAATAGGGTGAGGGAAAAAAATGGCATCAAGTTACAGCAGGGGAGGCTGAGGTTGGATAGGAGGAAAAATGTCTTGACTGAAAGAGTGGTCAGAGACTGCTTACAAAGGCTTGTGGTGTTAGGATGAGGATCAATGGCTTCAGACTACAGCAGGGCAAAATTAGATTGGATATTAAGGACAAGTTCTGCACCATGAGGGTGGTGGAACAGGTTGGCCAGGGAGGTGGTTGTAGCCCCATCCCTGGAGATATTCAAGGTAGGCCCAATGAGGCCCTGGGCAACTTGATCTAGTTGGGGATGACCCTGCTGAATGCAGAGGGGGTTGGACTGGATGACCATTGGAGGTCCCTTCTGAACCAGACCATTCTATGATTCTATGATTTTATGATTCTATGATTCTGTGATTCTATGACTCTATGACTCTTATGTTTCTATGACTCTATGACTCTGTGATTCTATGACTCCATGAGTCTATGAATCTATGATTCTATAATTCTATGTCTCTATGAATCTATGATTCTATGATTTTATAATTGGAACAGGCTGCCCAGGGAGGTGGTGGAGTCACCATCCTTGGAGGTGTTGGTGTCATCATCCCTGGAGGTGTTCAAAAAATGGCACCTTGGGTCACAGTTTAGTGGGAATGGTGGTGTTGGGTTTATAGAATCACAGAATTGTTTTGGGTGGACAAGATCACTGAGTCCAGCCATCAACCTAAGACCACCATAGACTTGATGATTTTAGAGGTTCTTGATTCTATGATTCTATTCTATGATTGTATTCTATGACTCTATTGTATGATTCTATTCTATCATTGTATTCTATGATTGTATTTCTATGATTGTATTCTATGATTGCATTCCATGATTCTATTCTATGATTGTATTCTATGATTCCATTCTATGACTCTATTCTATGATTGTGTTCTATAATTCTATTCTATGATTGTATTGTATTCTATGATTCCATTCTATGACTCTATTCTATGATTCTATTCCATGATTCCTTTCTATGATTCCATTCTATGACGCTATCCTATGATTCCATTCCATGATTCCATTCTATGATTGTATTCTATTATTCCATTCTATGATTCCATTCTATGATTCCATTTCATGATTCCATTCTATGATTGTATTCTATTATTCCATTCTATGATTCCATTCTATGATTCCATTCTATGATTCCATTCTATGATTCTATTCTATGATTCCATTCTATGATTCCATTCTATGATTCCATTCCATGATTCCATTCTATGATTCCATTCTATGATTCCATTCTATGATTCTATTCTATGATTCCGTTCTATGATTCCATTCTATGATTCTATCCTATGACTCTATTCTATGATTCCATTCTATGATTCCATTCTATGATTCTATTCTATGATTCCGTTCTATGATTCCATTCTATGATTCTATCCTATGACTCTATTCTATGATTCCATTCTATGATTCCATTCTATGATTCCATTCCATGATTCCATTCTATGATTCCATTCTATGATTCCATTCCATGATTCCATTCTATGATTGTATTCTATTATTCCATTCTATGACTCTATTCTATGATTCCATTCTATGATTCCATTCTATGATTCTATTCTATGATTCCATTCTATGATTCCATTCTATGATTCCATTCTATGATTCCATTCTATGATTCCATTCTATGATTCTATTCTATGACTCTATTCTATGATTCCATTCTATGATTCCATTCTATGATTCTATCCTATGACTCTATTCTATGATTCCATTCTATGATTCCATTCTATGATTCTATCCTATGACTCTATTCTATGATTCCATTCTATGATTCCATTCTATGATTCCATTCTATGATTCTATTCTATGACTCTATTCTATGATTCCATTCTATGATTCCATTCTATGATTCCATTCTATGATTCTATCCTATGACTCTATTCTATTATTCCATTCTATGATTCCATTCTATGATTCTATTCTATGATTCTATTCCATGATTCTATTCCATGACTCCATTCTATGATTCTATAACTTCATGAAATACCTGAAGTGGTTTTGTCTCTAAATTAGGAGGGAGTTCAGCTTGCCTAAGGATTTTAAGGATTAGACTACTGCAACAGAGGGCTGCTGAGCTAGGGGCTGTGGTGTGGTCTCTCTCTAGTACTGATTCATCTGTCAAAACTTTCTCATTGCACACACACACACAAAATAACCTCCAGAAAAAAACAAAGAGTGGAGCTTTTCTAAAGCTGGGGAAATGTGTTTGCCTTTCCTGTCTCACAAGCAAGCCTGCTGAGGGAAGGGAGGATTGGAAGTGAGTATAAAGTCAGAGCTGGGAGGAAGAGATGACAGTGAGGAATAAGTGCAGCTGGAGTTTTCTACCAAAAAAAAAAAAAAAAAAAAAGGGGGGGGGGGGAGGAAGGGAGGGAAAGAAAAAAACATCTCTCTGCTTTTGCAGGAATAAATCTTCAGCTGGATAACAGAGCTGGGGCAGAACGGGGGAGGGGGGGAAAAGGCATTTACAGAGTCTATGAGCCACTTGTAAGTAATTTGCTGTGCCTCTACCCTTCCATAGGAGCTGAAATCAGATCCAACCCAATTACCACAAAGGCAAACAGGAGCAGCAGCAAGCTGCCAGGCACAGCCTCAGGCTCTGCCAGATGGGCACAGTGTGACTTCAGAGCTCAAAGAGGGGCTGGGAGCTTGGCTGGCCTGGGCTGGGAGGGGGAAGGCTGCTTGTAAAGAGCACAGCATATGCCACCTGATATCCAGAGGGCTCTGGGTGCCTTGTAGTTCACCTGGCATTTTGTGTCTGGCTTTCCAGTAACTCCACGTGGTGGGAATGCAGGAGCAGATTGGCTGCTGTGGAACTCTTGTGCCTCGTGTGCTTCCACATCATCATCATCATCATCATACCCCCTTGTGCTCTTTTTTATACCCATTCAAAGAAAGCACTCATCAGGAAAACACAGCCTGCCTCCCTGCCTCTGGCCAGCCTGCTCCTCTGCCTCTGGCCAGCCTGCCTCCCTGCCTCTGGCCAGCCTGCTCCTCTGCCTCTGGCCAGCCTGATCCCCTGCCTCTGGCCAGCCTGATCCTCTGCCTCTGGCCAGCCTGATCCCCTGCCTCTGGCCAGCCTGATCCTCTGCCTCTGGCCAGCCTGATCCTCTGCCTCTGGCCAGCCTGATCCTCTGCCTCTGGCCAGCCTGATCCTCTGCCTCTGGCCAGCCTGATCCTCTGCTTGTGGCCAGCCTGATCCTCTGCTTGTGGCCAGCCTGATCCTCTGCTTATGGCCAGCCTGATCCTCTGCCTCTGGCCAGCCTGATCCTCTGCTTGTGGCCAGCCTGATCCTCTGCCTCTGGCCAGCCTGATCCTCTGCCTCTGGCCAGCCTGATCCTCTGCTTGTGGCCAGCCTGATCCTCTGCTTATGGCCAGCCTGATCCTCTGCCTCTGGCCAGCCTGATCCTCTGCCTCTGGCCAGCCTGATCCTCTGCTTGTGGCCAGCCTGATCCTCTGCTTATGGCCAGCCTGATCCTCTGCCTCTGGCCAGCCTGATCCTCTGCCTCTGGCCAGCCTGATCCTCTGCTTGTGGCCAGCCTGATCCTCTGCCTCTGGCCAGCCTGATCCTCTGCCTCTGGCCAGCCTGATCCTCTGCTTGTGGCCAGCCTGATCCTCTGCCTCTGGCCAGCCTGATCCTCTGCCTCTGGCCAGCCTGATCCTCTGCTTGTGGCCAGCCTGATCCTCTGCTTATGGCCAGCCTGATCCTCTGCCCAGCCTGATCCTCTGCTTGTGGCCAGTCTGATCCTCTGCCTCTGGCCAGCCTGATCCTCTGCTTGTGGCCAGCCTGATCCTCTGCCTCTCGCCAGCCTGATCCTCTGCCTCTGGCCAGCCTGATCCTCTGCTTGTGGCCAGCCTGATCCTCTGCCTCTCGCCAGCCTGATCCTCTGCTTGTGGCCAGCCTGATCCTCTGCTTGTGGCCAGCCTGATCCTCTGCCTCTGGCCAGCCTGATCCTCTGCTTGTGGCCAGCCTGATCCTCTGCCTCTCGCCAGCCTGATCCTCTGCCTCTGGCCAGCCTGATCCTCTGCCTCTGTACCTTCCACCATCTCCCTGGGCAATCTGTGCCAGTCTCTTGCCACCCTCATGGGGAAGAATTTCTTCCTAACATCCAACCTGAATCTCCCCACTTCTAGTTTTGCTCCATCCCCCCAGTTCTATCATTTCCTAACACCCTCAAAAGTCCCTCCCCAGCGTTCTTGGAGCCCCCCGTCAGATATTAGTCCATCATCTAGTCTAAACCCCTGCTAAATGGGTGAGTGATCTAGGAGGTCTTTTCCAATCAAAACAAGTCAATGATTCTATGATTCTCTTCTATGATTCTCTGCAAGCAGGGTAACCAAAAGCAGGCTGCAGAGGACTGCAGTGTCCAAGTGGGTTTGGAAAGTCTCCAGAGAAGAAGACTCCACAACCTCTCTCTGGGCAGCCTGCTCCAGGGCTCCAGCACCCTCACAACAAAGAAGTTTCTCCTCAAGTACCTTGAAACCTCCTGTGTCCTTCTTTGTGCCCTTGCACTGGGCACCATTGGAAAGAGCCCAGCCCCATCATCTTGACCTCTACCCTTTAGCAATTGATCAGCATTGATCAGATCCCCCCTCAGGCTGCTCTTCTTTAGGCCAAACAGCCCTAGGTCTCTCAGCCTCTCTTCCTCAGAGAGATGCTCCTGGCCCCTCAACATCCTCATTGCCATCATGCAGAAGTGGGGATCCTTGCACTTGCCACATGCTGCATCATGATGAAAGACACTTTTTAACCTTACAACTGCAGGAAACAGGAGACAGAGGGCAGCTTGCTGCTCTGTGGATGAGATCAAAATTCCCCTTGATACCAGCAGAGTTTCTCCTTGAGGATCACACCAGAAGTAGGTAGTGGGCTCCACACTGCAGCCAACAGAGCAACAAAAGCCTTGTTTTGTTCTGTGATTGGGGTGTTGCCTTTTGTAACTTGAATAAACCCCACAGCTATCAATGAACAATCTTTTTTTTCCCCTCCTTCTTTTTCTTCTTTAGGTATTTTAGACTAAAATGCACATATTTTGGTCTCCAACACTACAACTGCCTGAAAGGAGGCTGGAATGAGGTGGGAGTTGGCCTCTTCTCCCCTGCAACAAGTGGTAGGATGAATTCTTCACCTCCAAACACATCTGAGGGGATTTCTACTTCTGTGATAGACCAAATCTTCAGGTTGTACCAGGGGAGGTTCAGGTTGGATATTAGGAGGAACTTGTTGACTGAAAGGGTTCTCAAAGACTGGCACAGGCTGTCCAGGCAGGTGGTTGAATTCCTCTATCTGGAGGTGTTTCAAAGAGGCAGAGATGTGATGCTGGGAACATGGTTTAGCATCAGATGAGATAGAATTAGAGAAAGGTTGAACTGGATGATCTGAAATGTCTTTTCCAAGCAAAATTGTTCTATGACTCTGTTGTTTTATCATTGGACAAGACTGATATGATGCTGTGATTGTGTGATTGGGACGGGCAAGGTGACAAGAGAGTCCCTTCCAACGCAATGCATTCTCTGATTCTGTGGTTCTAGCATTCAATAATTCTCCAATTCTCTGGTTTGCTGATTCTATGGTTCTATAATTCTCTGTTTCTATGGTTCTATGATTCTATGTTTCTATAATGCTTTGATTCTATGATTCAATGCTTCTATATTTTTCTGATTCTATGATTCTGTGGTTCTATAATTCTATAATTTTCTGATTCTATGTTTCTGTGCTTCTATAATTCTCTGATTCTATGATTCTGTGGTTCTGTGATTCTTTATTTCTCTGATTCTATGTTTCTGTGCTTCTATAATTCTCTGTTTCTGTTGTTCCATGATTCTATGGTTCTATAATTCTCTGATTCTATGTTTCTGTGCTTCTATAACTCATTTTCTATTGTTCTATGATTCTATGGTTCTATAATTCTCTCATTTTATGATTCTCTGCTTCTATAATTCTCTGATTCTGTGGTTCTATGATTCTATAATCCTCTGATTTTATGTTTCTGTGCTTCTATAATTCTGTTTCTATTGTTCTATGATTCTATGGTTTTATAATTCTCTGATTTTATGTTTCTGTGCTTCTATAATTCTATGGTTCTATGATTCTATATTTCTCTGATTCTACGGTTCTATAACTCCATAATTCTCTGATTCTATGCTTCTATAATTCTCTGATTTTATGTTTCTGTGCTTCTATAATTCTATGGTTCTATGATTCTATATTTCTCTGATTCTATGGTTCTATAACTCCATAATTCTCTGATTCTATGCTTCTATAATTCTCTGATTCTCTGATTCTGTGCTTCTATGATTCTATAATCCTCTGATTCTATGTTTCTATGCTTCTATAATTCTCTGATTCTATGACTCTGTGCTTCTATGATTCTATAGCTCTCTGATTCTGTTTCTCTGATTCTGTGGTTCTGTAACTCTCTGATTCTCTGATTCTGTATTGCTAAACCTCTCTTCACAAAGGAGCTTTCCCCTCTTCCCCCAACCAACCAACCACTCAGCACCAGATCAAGTCCCCTCCAAACCCAAAGGTGTCTGACGTGCTTCAGTGCCACAATCACTTCTGAGTTCCTAGAGCCAAACTGAAAGCTCAGTGTAATGGAAACAGCCTGCTGAAAACTTTGCTAAACAGATGATCACATTCCTGAGTTTGTTTTCCTTAGTTAGCATTTTTGCCTGCTGGGAGGTGTTTTCCTTGGATGGCTACCTACAAATACAGCTCTGACCTCAGTGTGCATGAAGCTGGCCAGCACAGCCAAACACAGCCAATTGGACATGCTCTATAAATCATCACCCACATCTCTTCCAGCAGCAAAAAACATAAAAAAGGAAAGGAGGAGGAGGGAAAAAAAACAACTGGTGAGTGTTCCATATGAGGAAGTGGAGACTATTTGGTGTCACCAGCTGGAAATACTCAGAGTGCTAAAGAGAAAGGTACCAGCGTGAGCGAGCTCTGTGCTGGATGAAGCACCAAGAGGAGAAATAAAGGCTATCAGCTTACAGGCATCTTCTGGGGGGCAAAGAAGAGGCCTCAAAATCCTGTCTGCTCTGGAAGGACAAGCTCAGAAATGCTGGGGTGAAGGGTCCAGAGAAAAAGTCCTATAAAGAGCAGTTGAGGGAGCTGGGGGGGGGTTAGTGTGGAGAAAAGGAGGCTGAGGGGAGACCTCAGTGCTCTCTACAGCTCCCTGAAAGGAGGTTGGAGCCAGGTGTTGGTTTCTTCTCTCTACTATCAGGTGACAGGATGAGAGGAACTGGCCTGGAATGGTGTCAGGGGAGGTTTAAGTTGGAGATGAGGAAAGTGGTCAAGGATTGGAACAGGCTGCCCAGGGAGGTGGTGGAGGCACCATCCATGGAGGTAACCTCAACATGAGCAGAAACTTCATTACAGTGAGGGTGACAGAGCACTGGAACAGGCTATTGGGACTTAAATCATAGAATCATAGAATTGTTTAGGTTGGAAAAGGCCTCTAAGTTCATCCAGTCTAACCACCAACCCAACCCCACCATGGCCACTAAACTATGGCCCTAAATGCCATGGCCACAGGTTTCTTGAACACCTCTAAGGGATGGGGACTCCACCAACTCCCTGGGCAGCCTGTGCCAATCCCTGCCCACTCTTGCAGTCAAGAATTTTTTCCTCATCTCCAACCTCAACCTCCTCTGGCACAATTTCAGGCCATTTCCTCATGTTGCCTGAAAGCATTCAGCATGACCCTCTGTAGGAAAAAGCCTCTCCTGAGGGCTCTGTCTCAGCAAGAGGGATTCCAGCTGAAAATCCCAAGTGAAAACAAGCATTTCATTGCTTTTGGAGATCTGGCCCAAGTCTTACTCTGCTCTTTAGCATGTCCTGCTGTACAGCCTTAGGAGTTCTTTGATCATTCTCTTCACTAACACTCTTTTTGCTTTGAAGAGAGGCTCTTGCTGTTTTCCACTTGGTGATGGAATACACATCATTAAGGCTTGCAGCACTGAAGTCCTTTTGGCTCCCTCTGCCACAGCAAATCAACCAGGCCAGGGACTGCTCTCCAGCCTCATGTCCTTGCTCATATCCATACAGCTCACGGAATTGTGGAATCATTTAGGTTGGAAAAGACCTTCAAGATGACAGGATCACACAGGATCACAGGATGTTAGGGGTTGGAAGGGACCTCCGAAGATCATCCAGTCCTACCCCCCCTGCCAGAGCAGCAGAATCCAGCACAGGTCCCACAGGAACACATCCAGATGGGGCTGGAAAGTCTCCAGAGCAGGAGACTCCACAACCTCTCTGGGTAGCCTGCTCCAGGGCTCTGTGACCCTCACTGTGCAGAAGTTCCTCCTCCTGTTGAGGTGGAACCTCCTGTGCTGCAGTTTCCATCCATTGTCCCTTGGCCTATCCCAGGGTGCAACTGAGCAGAGCCTGGCCCTGTCCCCTCCCTCCTGACCCCCAGCCCTCAGCTATTGATAGACATTGATTAGATCCCTCTCAGTCTTCTCCTCTCCACACTAACCACCCCCAGGGCTCTCAGCCTCTCCTCCCCAGGCAGTGCTCCAGTCCCTTCAGCATCCTTGTAGCACTCCCTTGGACTCTCTCCAGCAGATCCCTGTCCCTCTTGAACTGGATCAGTGAGTCCAACCATTAACCCTACTCTACCAAATCCACCACTAAGCCATTTACTCAGCACCACAACTGCATGGCTTTTGGATACACCCAAGGATGGTTGACTCCATCACCTCCCTGGACAGCCTGCTCCAATCCCTGACCATCCCTGCAGGAAAGAAATTTTTCTTGATATCCAACCTCACCCTCCCCTGCTGCAACCTGAGTTCATCTCCTCCTGTTCTTCAAGTAAAGAACAACAAACAGGTGGAAATAAATGAGCAGGAAAGGTGACTGCAGCAAAGCAGGGCAATGAGTTGAAGAGGCACCCCCTGCAGATTTATTTTTTTCCCCTCCTCTTTCTCTTTTATTTTTATAGAGCAGGAAAGGATTAAGAAGCATCTTGAAAAAAGCAGGGATAGGCTCAAGATATATTAAGAAAAAAAAAATACCTGCATGTATGTGAGGTCAGATGGCTTTCTCTTGATCCTTAAAACATCTTCTGTTCTTCTCATGGACCTCATTTTTAAACTGAACCACAGGCCAGCAGAAACAACTTTTACTAAGGAAGCCACCAGACTGTTTCAGTTGGAAAAGACCTCTAAGGTCATTGAGTCTGTCAACCCAGGACCAAAAAATCATCCTGCTTGCAGGGCATGATCCTTGTTCAGCTGAATCCCTGTGCTCAGGTAAGGCAGCCCAGGCCAGCAGCCTGGGTCATGGTTCCCTTTCCTCTCCCCAGTGCCATCACAGGGCTCTTTGCATGGCTCACAACCTGCACCTCAAACACAGGTTGCATGGCAGAGTGCCTCAAAATATTCCCTGTGTGGGTACTCTGCAGCTTCCCTGAACTCCCACTCTTCACTGCTCATTTTTATCTCCTCTCTGAGCTGGGCTTTATCAGCTCCTTCACAGATCCTCCCTGAGATGTCTCTGCTTGCTGCAGCTTTCTCCCCAGCTGGGTGGACGTGGGGGACTTGCCCATTTTGATGCATCACTCAGTCCATTTATTTATTGGACTCAGCACCATGTGGAGATGAAGGTTTATGAAGGGCATTTCCTTTCTCACAGGACTCTCCAGACTTAGAGTCAGAGAATCATTTTGGTTGGAAAAGACCTTCAAGATCACAGGCTCACAGGATGTCAGGGGTTGGAAGGGACTTCTGGAGATCATCCAGTCCAACCCCCCTGCCAGAGCAGGGCCATAGAATCCAGCACAGGTCACACAGGAACACATCCAGACAGGGCTGGAAAGGCTCCAGAGCAGGAGACTCCACAACCTCTCTGGGCAGCCTGCTCCAGGCCTCTGTGACCCTCACAGTGAGGAAGTTCCTCCTCACGTTGAGGTGGAACCTTCTGTGCTGCAGTTTCTATCCATTACACCTTGTCCTATCCCAGAGTGCAAGTGAGCAGAGCCTGGCCCCTACCTCCTGACCCCCAGCCCTCAGCTATTGATAGACATTTATTTAATCCCCTCTCAGCCTTCTCCTCTCCACACTAACCACCCCCAGGGCTCTCAGCCTCTTCTCCCCAGGCCGTGCTGCAGTCCCTTCAGCATCCTTGGAGCCCTCCCTTGGACTCTCTCCAGCAGATCCCTGTCCCTCTTGAACTGGGGAGCCCAGACCTGGATGCAATATTCCAGGTGTGGCCTTACCAGGGCAGAGTAGAGGGGAAGGAGAACCTCCCTGGATCTGCTGGCCACACTCCTCTCAATGTACCCCAAGATACCATTCGCCCACTTGGCCAATCATGGAGTCCAACCATTTTCTAACTCTAACTCAGTCTGCTGCTGAACCATGACCCTCAGGACCACATCTCTGCCTCTTTCAAACATCTCTAGGGATGGGGACCTGATGTAGTTGGAGGTGTTCCTGCTCATTGTAGAGGGGTAGGACAAGACAACCTTTGAGGGTCCCTTCCAACTCGATGCATCATGTGATTGTCCTCCTTTCTTCAGCACTGGTGAGGTCACACCTTGAGTCTTGACTTCACTTTCAGGGCTCTCACTCCAAGAAAAGTGTTGAGGTGATGGAGCATTTCCAGAGGACAACAGAGTTGCTGAAGGGTCTGGAGAACAGGGCTGATGAGGAGCAGCTGAGGGACTTGGGGTTGATATGTCTGGAGAAGAGATGGATGAAGCCCTTCTGGTTCTCTACAACTCCCTGACAGGAGGTTGGAGCCAGGAGGGGTTGGTTTACTCTGGAGAAGAGATGGATGAAGCCCTTCTGGTTCTCTACAACTCTCTGAAAGGAGGTTGGAGCCAGGAGGGGTTGGTTCAGTCTGGAGAAGAGATGGATGAAGCTCTTCTGGTTCTCTTCAACTCCCTGACAGGAGGTTGGAGCCAGGGGGGATTGGTTTACTCTGGAGAAGAGATGGATGAAGCTCTTCTGGTTCTCTACAATGACCTGACAGGAGGTTGGAGCCAGGGGGGGTTGGTTTAACCCGGGTAAGATATGGATGAAGCCCTTCTGGTTCTCCACAAGTCCCTGATAGGAGGCTGGAGCCATGTGGAGGTTGATCTCTTCTCCCTAGTAACCTAGATAGGATGAGAGGAAATGGCCTCAAGTTGTATCAGGAGAGATTTAAGTTGAATTTTTAGGCAAGAAGTCTTTACTGCAAGAGTGGTTGGCACTGGCACAGCCTGCCCAGGGAGGTGGTGGAGTCCCCATCCCTGGAGGTGGTCAAGAAACCTGCGGCCATGGCACTTTGGGCTAAGGTTTAATGGTCATGGTGGTGTTGGGTTGATGCCTGGACTCGATGATCTTGGAGGTCTTTTCCAACCTTAATGATTCTCTGACTCTGCTCTGTGATTCTCTCTGTAACTAAAACTGTGTCACTCATTTGTCTCCTGCTATTTGGGCAGCTAATGTGCTGTGCAGGTTCCAGCTGTCAGCCATGGGATCAGCCATCTCCAGGGCAAGCAACATTCCCCCCCCCCCCCACACACACACACTGGATTTCCAGCTATGCCCAAGTCTGTTTGGCTACATCACAGGAAGGAGCTGCAGCCTTGAGTCACATTTTTGCAATAGCTGAAAGACTTTCTCTTCCCCACAGGAGAATTTTCACTTCTGGTAAGTAAGGATATCCAAACACACATCCTCATCCCAGATAAGAAGCTCTTGCCTGGCACACTGCTGCTTCATTTGAATCAATCTTCATTCCCCAGGAAGTCTTCATATAGACAGTGCTGAAAAGCTTTTGAAAATATCAAAAGTGCTTACAGACATCTCCAAACAGATTTGAACCATGTCCCCAAACCCCCAGACCTGAAGGGGCTACATTTTCAGCTGGGGTAAGCTAAGGTAGTCAGCACAGACAGCAGCTGGAGAGGATATTTTAGGGACTGCATATGCTCCAGAAAGTGTGGAGCACACCAAGCAGACCTGTGTGGAAGAGAGACTCCATCCCAGCAGAGCTCATCTACTCCAACCTCCCTGCCATGGGCAAGGACAACTCTCACACAGACTCAGCTGCTCAAGGCCTCATCCAGCCTGGCCTTGAACACCCCCAGGCAGGAGGCAGCCACAACTTCCCTGGGCAGCCTGTGCCAGAGCTTCACCACCCTCCTACTCAACAACTTCTTCCTCAGCTCCAGTCTAACCCTGCTCTGCCTCAGCTTCAAACCATTCCCCCTTGGCCTGTCTCAGACACCCTCAGCAAAAGTCTCTCTGCAGCCTTCCTGCAGGATCCCTCTAGGTCCTGGCAGGCAGCTCTGAGGTGCCCCTGGAGCCTTCTCCTCTGCAGGCTGCACACCCCCAGCTCCCTCAGCCTGTGCTCACAGCAGAGCTGCTCCAGCCCTTGGTTCATCTTTGTGGCCTCCTCTGGCCTCTCTCCACAGCTCTGTGTCCTTCTCCTGCTGGGGACAGCAGAGCTGGAGGCAGTGTTGGAAGTGAGGTCTGAGCAGAGCAGAGCCCAGGGGCAGAATCCCCTCTCCTGCCCTGCTGCCCACACTCCTCTGGTTGCAGCCCAGCACACAGCTGCCTGCTGGGCTGCAGGAGGGCACTGCTGGCTCCTGGGGAGCTGCTCAACACCCCCAAGGCTCTTTCTTCAGAGCTGCTCTCAACCCACTCTGCACCCAGCATGGATTTGTGCCTGGGACTGGCACAAGATGTGATGGATTAACAGAAGGAGAAAATAAATGAGACTACACCTCAGGGAAAGAAAAAAAAGCCTCATAGAGGAGTCTGCTCTTCCACTCATGGAATTCATTTTGCTTGCACACCTAACAGCTAAATATAGAAATATGAATACGAAAATGTGAGAAACCTTCATGAGTCAGTGCAGGAAGAGGAGAGAGTGGAGGAAGACAACTTAAGATGCTGATGTCACCTGAGAAAAATCTTGACTTATTCCTCTCCTCTGCACACAACTCAGCCACTGGGCTGTTGTGGTTCAGATAAAATAATTCCACAGATTCATAGAATGCTTTGGGTTGGGTTGGAAGGGATCTCAGAGATTCTTTGGTTCCAACCCTCCTGCCATGGGCAGGGGCACCTCCCACCAGCCCAGGCTGCTCAAGACTTCATCCATCCTGGCCTAGAACACCTTCAGGGAGGGGCTGCCATGACCTCCCTGGGCAACCTGTTCCATCACCTACAAGGAGAACTGAAGCCAATGTCTCTTCTGGAAATTGTGTCCTGCTCTGCAACTGCTGCTGTGTCTTTAAAATCCTTGAATTGATTTATCTTCACTTCTCCCTTTCTCCATCTCTATGAGCTTTCAAAAATTACCAGACATCAACCATGAGCTAACCAAGACCAGAACCACTGTCACCAGTGGGGAAAAGAGATTGTATTGTAGAAGAACCATTTAGAAACAGAGAAAATAGCATTGCAAAACAAATAGTCCAAAAGAGTTCCAGCTGCCTTACCAAGGAGTAGGTTGATAGCCTGAATCAACCAGATCCAAATCCGTGCTGTGGCAGAATCCAGAGATCATGGAATTGCAGAATTCAGAGATCACTGCAGAATTCAGAGATCATTGCAGAATTCAGAGATCATTGAATTGCAGAATTCAGAAATCACTGAATTGCAGAATTCAGAGATCACTGCAGAATTCAGAGATCATTGCAGAATTCAGAGATCATTGAATTGCAGAATTCAGAAATCACTGAATTGCAGAATCACAGAATCATTTCAGTTGGAAAAGATCTCTAAGCTCCAGCCCAACCATCAACCCAACCCCACCATGGCCATCAAACCATGTCCCCAAGAGCCTTGGCCACAGGTTTCTTGAACATCTCCAAAGGTGGTGACTGCACCACTTCCCTGGGCAGCCTGTTCCAATCCCTGACCACTCCTGCAGCAAAGAGATCTTTTCTCATCTCCAGACTAAAGCTGCCCTGGTTCAGCTTGAGGCCATTTCCTCTCCTCCTATCACTTATTAGTAGGGAAAAGAGATTGATCCCCACCTGGCTCCAACCTCCTTTCAGAGAGTTTTAGAGACAAGATCTCCCCTCAACCTCCTTTTCTCCAGACTAAACAACCCCAAGTCCCTCAGCTGCTCCTCACAAGACTTGTTCTCAAGAAAAGATGATCTTCAGAAACTGAGGGCTGACAAAGGATCAGAAGACTTAGCAAACAATCCAACTGCTGGACCACAGGAGATGCTCACAGCTTTGAATAACTCCTAGAAGTAAAAATCTCCAGAAGGGTGATAGAAGGTTTCAGCTTCTGGCTGCTTTGAGTGAATGCTTCAACAGTGTCAAGGGCACTGTTCCCAGCATGGGGAAGCCTGCCATATGTCAGCACCCCCTAAATGTGTAAAGATACTCACCTCTGGCATGAAACATCTTGGGACACTGGCAAGTGTTATAGTACCAACTTAGCTTGAGTAAGGAGGATTTTCATCTTACCATCTGCATTTAAAATGCAGCAGTGCTGAAGATTTGCAAGGAAAATGGAATAGTGATGGCATCTATGGAGCAGAAACAGCATGGGGCCACCCAGTACCAGCTGTGGCCTTCCACCATGGCCACCTAGAACAACTATGAATGCTTCAAGTCCAACACCTCTCAGGCTGGAGAGGTGGGCACAAGCCAACCTCAGGAGGTTCAACAAGACCAAGTGCAAGGTCCTGCAGCTGGGTCAAGGCAATCCCAAGCACAAATCCAGGCTGGGCAGGGACTGGCTGGAGAGCAGCCCTGAGGAGAGGGACTTGGGGGTGCTGGGGGATGGGAAGCTCAACAGGAGCTGTCAGTGTGCACTTGCAGCCCAGAGAGCCAACTAGAGCCTGGGCTGCATCAAGAGAAGTGTGGCCAGCAGGGCAAGGGAGGTGATTCTCCCCCTCTGCTCCACTCTGCTGAGACCACACCTGGAGTACTGCATCCAGTCCTGAAGCCTCTGTTACAAGAGGGATCTGGACATGCTGGAAGGTGTCCAGAGAAGGGCCAGGAGGATGAGCAGAGGGCTGGAGCTGCTCTGCTGTGAGGACAGACTGAAAGAGTTGGGGCTGTGCAGTCTGGAGAAGAGAAGGCTCCGAGATGACCTTCTTGTGGCCTTCCAGTATCTGAAGGGGGTTACAAGAAAGCTGGGGAGGGACTTTTGAGGGTGTCAGGGAGTGATAGGACTGGGGGGAATGGAATAAAGCTGGAAGTGGGGAGATTCAGGCTGGAGGTGAGGAAGAAGTTCTTCCCCATGAGAGTGGTGAGAGCCTGGAATGGGTTGTGCAGGGAGGTGGTTGAGGCTCCATCCCTGGAGGTGTTTGCAGCCAGGCTGGATGAGGCTCTGGCCAGCCTGCTGTAGTGTGAGGTGTCCCTGGGCATGGCAGGGGGGTTGGAACTGGCTGATCCTTGTGGTCCCTTCCAACCCTGACTGATTCTATGATTCTATACAGAGAGGGTAGGCCTGGAGTTCTGGCATGCAGTGGGAAGGAGTTATGGGCCAAGATTAATTCCAGGCTGTTTTGGATGGAAGAGATCTTTAAGATTATTGAGCCCAACCTTTCTCTAACTCCACCAAGGCTGGGGCTAATCCATGGCCCTCAGCACCACATCTCTGCCTCTTTCAAACACCTCCAGGGGTAGGGATTCAGCCACCTCTCTGGGCAGCCTGTGCCAGGCTTTCACTCAACGAATTTCTTCTTACATCCATCCTAAACCTCCCCTGGGACAATTTCCTCCTGTCCTATCACTTGTTACTAGGGAGACAAGACCAACATCCACCTCACTGCAACCTCCTCTCAGGAGCTGTAGAGAGCAATGAGGTCTCCCCTCAGCCTCCTCTTCTCCACACTGATCATCCCCAGGTCCTTCAGCTGCTTCTCCCCAGCCCTCTTCTCCAGACCTTTCCCCAGCTTGGCTGTCCTTCTCTGAACCCACTCCAGCACCTCAACATCCTTCTTGTAGTGAGGGCATGGTTATCAAGCATAAACCTTTTTTTGCTGGACTAAATGTCTAAAATCCATTAGGTGATTGGTGCCCAATAAGTGACTCTCTTTCTCCCTTGAGTGTTGAGGGCCCTTCTCTGGTCTCTCTCCAGCAGTGACTGAAGCAATAATGAATGAAGGCTGGCTTCAGGCTTCAGCAAAGTAAAATCTTTCTTGGAAACGTGGAACCATGGAATGGGTTGAGTGTGAAGGGACCTTCAAGATCATCCAGTTCTAACTCCGCTGCCATGGGTAGAAATATTTCATTTTGGCCACAACAACCCCATGCAGTGCTACAGGCTGGGGTCAGAGTGGCTGGAGAGCAGCCAGGCAGAAAGGGACCTGGGGGTACTGATTGACAGCAGCTGAACATGAGCCAGCAGTGTGCCCAGGTGGCCAAGAAGGCCAATGGCATCCTGGCCTGCATCAGGAATAGTGTGGCCAGCAGGAGCAGGGAAGTCATCCTGCCCTGTGCTCAGCTCTGGTTAGGCCACACCTTGAGTCCTGTGTCCAGTTCTGGGCTCCTCAGTGCAAGACAAATGTTGAGATGATGGAACATGTCCAGAGAAGGCAACAAAGCTGGGGAGGGGTCTGGAGCACAGCCCTGTGAGGAGAGGCTGAGGGAGCTGGGACTGTTTAGCCTGGAGAAGAGGAGGCTCAGGGGAGACCTCATTGCTGTCTACAACTACCTGAAGGGAGGTTGTAGCCAGGTGGGGGTTGGTCTCTTCTCCCAGACAACCAGCACCAGAACAAGAGGACACAGTCTCAAGCTGTGCCAGGGGAGGTTTAGGCTGGAGGTGAGAAGAAAGTTCTTCACAGAAAGAGTAATTGTCCATGGAATGTGCTGCCCAGGGAGGTGGTGGAGTCACCATCCCTGGAGGTGTTCAGAAAAGGATTGGATGTGGCATGGAGCCATAGTTTAGTTAGTCATGAGGTGCTGGGTGATAGGTTGGACTCGATGATCTCTGAGGTCTTTTCCAACCTGGTTGATTCTATGATTCTATGTTAAGGGACAGTTTGGCTGTTTCAAGGAAGCACACCAAAGCAGCAGCAGTGCTCCAAGAGCAAAGCTTCCATCAGCCCACCTGAGCTCAGCTCCCCACCTCCCCCACCCCCCATGCTCAGCACTTTGACCTGGAGCACTCTCAGCCCCAGCTCTCTCTGTTTAAGTCACCCTTCCTTTTCCTGCTTCCCTGTGCTGACGTGCTCACAACATCTGGATCTGTTCTTAGCTAAGGACAGGAAAAAGAGTGGAGTGAAGGTGCTGTTATTAGCCTTACACATCAGTGCTGGGGGAGATCACAGAGTTTCCTTATATTTTGTTACGATTTCTTTTTTTTTTCCACCTTGACAATCTGCATTTTCACTGTTCTCTGTCTCTTCCACTTCCTGCTTTAGCCCCCAGCTGCAAACAGGTTCACAGTAAGTTGAGTTTCTTTTTTTTATTCTTTTTTTTTTTTTTTGCAACACTGAACATTGACACAGGGAGAAAACTTCTCAGACTTTCCATCTTTTTAGTGTTTTAAATAAGTGCTCTGTGGATGCACCTCTCCTTGCAGTACTTCACATAGGAAGAGAGAGGTGGGAGCTGACACAGGGCTGACTGGTTTGGGGTTGGTTGGTGGTTGGGTTGCTTTTTTTTTTTTCAGTGAGCTACAATAGCTCCATATGGCAAAGCATTAAAATAGCTCCAGGGTTTGTTGTTTTTTTGGTTGGTTTTTTTCCTTCTGGAAGTGGGAAAGAAGGCATATGCAATGTTCTCCACATCAATTTTTAACCTGCTATCTCCCAGGATCCTTAAGGAGCACTGTGAGGATGGAAAACTTCATCTTCTACAAGCAGAAATTAACCTGAAGACCATCTCATGAATATTCTAGGCTGCACTGAAAAGAGTACAGCCAGCCGGCAAGGGAGGTTCTCCTCCACCTCTACTCTGCCCTGCTGAGGCCACACCTGGAGGATTGGGTCTAGTTCTGGGTTTCCCAGTTCAAGATGGACAAGAAGGGAGGGAGGGAGTCCAGTGAATGCCCACAAATATGCTGAGGGGCCTGGAGCATCTCTCTGATGATGAGAGGCTGAGACCTGGAGCTGATTAGCCTGGGGAAGAGCAGACTGAGAAGGGATCTGATCCATGCTGATCCATAGCTAAAGGGAGGAGCTCTTGAGAATGGGGCTGGGCTCTTTTCAGTGGTGCCCAGTGATAGGACAAGGGGCAACAGGCACAAACTGGAACACAGGAGGCTCCACTTAAGCATAAGGAAAAACTTCACTCCTCCCTCTTCATCTCCCCTCAGCCTCCTCTTCTCCACACTAACCACCCCCAGCTCCCTCAGCTGCTCCTCCCCAGCCCTCTTCTCCAGACCCTTCCCCAGCTTCATTGCCCTTCTCTGGACCTGCTCCAGCACCTCAATGTCTTTCTTGTAGCAAGTGCCCCAAAACTGAACCCAGAACACACCATCAGTGGGGAAGTCCATGGGCACAATCACTTCCCTGGCCCTAAGTCAGTGAGTAAGCTCAAAACAGCAAAGGACAGAAAGAAATATTTGTAAACCAGCACAGTGGATCAGGAACAGATTCCCAGCCTAGAGCTGAGTCACCACAGCAAGATGCAGCCAGACTGGCTTCCACTTCAGCTCCTGGGCTTCATTTACCATTGGCCAAGTGCCTTTGCAGCTCTGAGTCAGTTAACATGAAACTATGGGGAGAGAAGGTGCAGTCAGACAGCAGCCCAGCTGAAGTTGGACAACTTGGAGTTTCATCACCTTATCTGCCCAATTCTCCACTCCCCTGGCCCAGATCAGCAACAGTGTGGGCAGCAGGACCAGGGAAGGGACTGTCCCCCTGGACTCAGCACTGGTGAGGCCACACCTTGAGACCTGGGTTCAGTTTTGAGCCCCTCACTGCAAAAAGGACATTGAGGGGCTGGAGTGTGTCCAGAGAAGGGCAACAAAGCTGGGGAAGGGTCTGGAGAAGAGGGCTGGAGAGGAGCAGCTGAGGGAACTGAGGTTGTTTAGTCTGGAGAAAAGGAGGCTGAGGGGAGACCTTCTGGCTCCCTACAACTCCCTGAAAGGAGCTTGGAGCCAGTCTGTCTCTTCTGTCTTATAACAAGTGATAAGATAAGAAGAGTGGTCAGGAATTGGAACAGGCTGCCCAGGGAGGTGATGGAGTCATTGTCTCTGGAGATGTTCAAGAAATGTGTGGCCATGGCACTTTGGAACACATTCTAGTGGCCATGGTGGTGTTGGGTTGACAGCTGGACTCAAGGATCTTAGAGTTTTTTTTCCAACTGGAACCATTCTGTGTTGCTGTGGCTCTATGGTTCCAGAGATTCTGTGATTCTTGTCTTGTCCTTGCTGCTCAGCTTTTTGTGCGTCACAGGATCACAGAGCAGTAAGGGTTGGAAGGGACCTGTGGGGGATCATCTAGTCCAAC
>NC_072018.1:36169571-36187071 GCF_027791375.1 Indicator indicator
AGGAAAAAAGTAGCTCAGGCCCATAGCAACAAGGATGCTCTTGGCCAGGCAGGAGAAGCCTGTGTCCATCAAGTTTACAGGAGAGTGTTAAACCCTCTACAGACCCTCTAAGGTCATTGAGGTTAACCCAACTCCACCATGGCCATTAGACCATGTCCCAGAGTGCTACTTCCATATGGTTGTTGAACACCTCCAGGGAGGATGACTCCACCAGCTCCCTGGGCAGCCTGTTCCAATGCCTGACCACTCTGGCAGTGAAGAATTTCTTTCTAGTCTGCAGTGAAACCTCCCCTGCTGCAACTCCAGGCCATATTCTGTCCTCCTAGCACTTCTTATTAGAGAGAAGAGATCAACCCCACCTCACTCCAGCCTCCTTTCAGGGACTTGTAGAGAAGGTCTCCCCTCAGCCTCCTTTTCTCCAGACTGGACAAGCCCAGGTCCCTCAGCTGACCCTCCCAGAAGACACAATCTTCTAGCAATGTGGAGTTAGAGTTGATTGACAATTTACTCACTTCTCTCTTTCCTTTAGAGAGGCCCTGCTGAGGCTGCATCTGGAAGATTCTGTCCACTTCTGGGTCCCTCAGGTCAAGAAGGACCTCAGGGAACTGCTTGAGAGAGTCCAGCACAGAGCCACAAAGCTGCTGAAGGCAGTGGAACATCTTCCTCACAAGGAGAGCCTGAGGCAGCTGAGGGCTCTGAGCTTGGAGAAGAGGAGCCTGAGAGGTGACCTCATTGCTGTTGCTAAAGCTGTGCAGGATGAGTGCCCAGAGGCTGGAGCCAGGCTCTGCTGGGTGATGCCCAATGCCAGCACAAGGGGCAGTGGTGGAAGCTGAGGCAGAGGAAGTTCCATGGAAACAGGAGGAAAAGGTTTTTCCCTGTGAGGGTGACAGAGCCCTGGAAGACGCTTCCCAGGGGGGTTGTGGAGTTTCCCTCTCTGGAGATATTCCAAACCCATCTGGATATGTTACTGTGTGACCTGCTCTGGGTGATGCTGCTCTGGCAGGGGGATTGGACTGGATGAACTTCCAAGGTCCCTTCCAACCCCTCCCATTCTGTGATTCTGTGAAAGGCTCTTCTAAAGAGATCAGCCACCAGAGTTTCTACAACCCTTTCCAGCGTATTTCCCTTACAAATAATTCCTTTTTTGTTTTGGTTTGGTTTAGTTTGTTTTTTTTTGTTGGGGTGGTGGTTTTGTTGCTCTTAAAAATGACTTCAGCACAAAAAAACCTTCAGGGCAAGCAACAAATTTTGCATATTCATGTAAAAATGTCAAATGAATAATTCCCAAAGCCAAACACAACCATCCTCCTTTTCCTCCCCAACATACCAGACCAGTAGGAAACCCACTGCTTAAAAAGAGAAATTCACTCTTTAAAGTGTGGAATAATTCTTAGCTGGCAACAAAACGTGCTTGACCCTTTGGGAATGAGGCTATTCTCCTCCTTTCCATCAGTGAAAATAACACTAATTACATTTTTTCTTGCTTTTCACAGCACCTGAGCTCCCTGAATAGGTGTATGAAAACAGGCAACTCCAACAGACAAATGGAAAAGTCACACTCACTCACTCCACTAATTGCTGCTGATGATTATGAAAATGTGTTGGTCCTCAAGCTGACCTGAGAAGGGGGAAACAGGGAATCAAACCAAGATGGCAATTATGCTTTGAAAGCCTTTGATAAGCAGACTAAGGTGGGCATTCAGCTGATAATTAAGCAGACAAGTTGGAATGGTTGCTTTAAAGCAGACCTCCACAGCAGTTTTCCATCCTGCAGTGCATCACCCTTGTGTGAGCTTCCCCCAAGCACTTCTCCAGTAAGGTAGAATCATAGAAGTTTTTGGTTGGAAAAGAGCTTTGAGCTCATCCAGCCCAGCCATTCTCTACCTCTACCAAGGCTGAGACTAAGCCATGGCCCTCAGCACCACATCTCTGCCTCTTTCAAACCCCTCCAGGGATGGGGATTCAGTCACCTCCCTGGGCAGCCTGTGCCAGGCTTGGGGAATCCTTTCAGTCACCTTTCTTCTTACCTCCAACCTAAACCTCCCCTGGGGCAACTTGAGGCCATTTCCTCTCCTCCTGTCAGTTGTCACTAGAGCCAAGACACCACCAGCCACCTCACTACAGCCTCCTCTCAGGGAGTTGTAAAGAGGGAGAAGGTCTCTCCTCAGCCTCCTCTTCTCCAGGCTGAACAATCCCAGGTCCCTCAGCTGCTGCTCACCAGCCCTGTTCTCCAGACCTTTCACCAGCTTTCTTGTCCTTCTCTGGACCCACTCCAGCAGCAGCAATACCACTCTGGAAGAGCATAAAGCCAGTGAAGAGAACACACTTTCCAGACACCTCCTCAAAGCAGAGAACTTGGCGGTAGTTTGCTCATTGGAGCATACTCCCTTCAAGCAAGCCAGAGAGGAAGAATCAAGCTATGATGAGACACTCTTGCCAAAAAGACCGTGGAAGCTGTGACCTGAAAATGACCTAGAAAATGCCCAGAAGCTTCATCCTCCTCAAAATCCTGCTGAAGCCCCTGAAAGCTAAATTCAAGGCTGGCTTCCTCAGTGAAGCACTGCTCTGGGTGGTGTTCTGCCACCCAGTCAGCAAAGCTCTCCTTACATCAAGGTAATGGCTCCTTCCTCACAGGAGTGCAGCTGACCTCCATGGTCCTGCACTTCCCTGATGGATTTTGCTCCCTTTCACCAGCTGATGGCAACTTAGAAGAGGTTTAAACTGCCACTCACAAATTTCCCCTTTCATTTCCCACTTATTACTGTTAAGGCTGAGAGCCCTGGAGCTGTTTAGCCTGGAGAAGAGAAGCCTGAGAGGGGAACTGATCAATATCTATAACTATCTGAAGGGAGGGTGTCAAAGAGGAAGGTGCCAGGCTGCTTTCTGTGGTGCCCAGTGACAGAAGAAGGAACCTTGGAGGTCCACCTCAACAGGAGGAGAAACTTCTTTGATGTCAGGGTGCTGGAGCCCTGGAGCAGGCTGCTCAGAGAGGTTGTGGAGTCTCCTCCTCTGGAGACTTTCCAAACCCACCTGGGTGTGATGCTGTGTGATTGACTTGAGGTGATCCTGCTCTAGCAGGGGTTGGACTGGATGAACTCCAGAGGTCCCTCCCAACCCCTAACATTCTATAATTCTTTGATTCTTTCTACTCTTAGCAACCCCTCCAATAACTCTTCAGATGGAGCCACTCTCCCAAACTATTGAGAGAGATTCTCAGAAGCCAAGCACTTCCTACCGAAACATTATTTTCCTGCCTCAACTCATTCACCCTTTTCTCCTTGATAGCATCCTCCTAGATGCTTTGTGATGCTTAATTATAAATGAGATGATAGAAGTTTAATCAATTCCATTAAGAGGCTATTTCACACTCAGATTGGTATCATGTTAAGATCTGCCTTGAAGGATCTGAGTTGAATATTCACCACTTGTTTGCCATGCTGCTGTGAACCTTTCCTTTCTTCAGCCTGCACAGTTCCCTTCTCCATGCTGCTGGGGGGGTTCAGATCTTTGTGGACCAAGAAGCACAGAGAATTAGGAGGAAAGTAGTTCAGGCTGCTCTGAGAGAGAGAGAGGTTGTGGAGTATCCTTCTCTGGAGGCATTCCAAATCTACCTGGATGTGTTGCTGTGTGATTTACTTGAGGTGATCCTGCTCTAGCAGGGGGCTTGGACTGGATGATCTCCAGAGGTCCCTTTCAAGCCTGATTCTGTGAAATGCTTTGGGTCTGGGCACAGACAGTTGAGGATGGAGAAGGTTTTCTCCTTAGCTGTGATACTGTTGAGTTTCATGACCTTGGAAGAGCTGGGGGAGGGTATCCCTGAGGTTTGTTTAGGGCTGGAGGCAAATACATCCCTCATGAAAAAAGAACTTTGGATTGACTGTGCAGGTAGAAATCAGATGTCTGCACTGTCCTGCTTCATTGTCTAATTCCAGCTTAGAGATGAGTTAAGAGGATTTCTACTGCACTTCAGAGGAGAGTGATGTGAAACCTGCTGATCTAACTCTGATGAGAAAAGTACAACCAATCCCAGCAGTTTATTTCCCAGAATCATTTTGGATGGAAAAGACCAATGTGTGCCTGCAGACCTGAAGACCAACCATATCCTGGACTGCATCAAAAGCACTGTGAGCAGGAGGATGAGTGAGGTGATTCTGTCCCTCTGCTCTGCTCTGCTCTCCTCTGCTCTGGTGAGACCCCACCTGGAGCACTGCGTCCAGTTCTGGGGCCCCCACTACAAGAAGGGCATGGAACTGTTGGGGGGAGGCAATGCAGAGGAGGCCACAAAGACGATCAGAAGGATGGAGAACCTCCCCTGCTGGGAAAGCTGAGGCTGTTCAGCCTGGAGAAGAGAAGAAGGCTCTGGGGAGACCTTAGAGCAACTTAAGGGAGCCTAAAACAAAGCTGGGGAGAGAGTTTTGACAAGGGCTGGGAGTGAAAGAATGAGGGGGAATGGATTGAAGCTTGAGGAGGGCAAATTTAGACTGGAGATTAGGAAGAAATTATTTCCAGTGAGGGTGGGGAGACACTGGAACAGGTTGCCCAGGGAGGCTGTGGAGGATGGATGAGGGCTTGAGCAACCTGGGCTGGAGGGAAGTGTCCCTGCCCATGGCAGGGGGATTGGAACTGGATGAGCTTTGAGGTCCCTTCTGTGATTCTATGATCATTGAGTCCAGCCATCACCTGGTGGGCTTCCAACAACAATATTCATACCTACATTAGAATCCTTCTGAGGCTGCTTTCTGGTTTGTGGCTTCCTGTTCATCTTTTTTTTTTTTCTTTTTTCTTTTTTCTTTTTTCTTTTTTCTTTTTTCTTTTTTTTTCTTTTTTCTTTTTTCTTTTTCTTTTTTCTTTTTTCTATTTTCTTTTTTCTTCTTTTTTTCTTGTTTGGTTTTTGGTTTTATTTTTCTTTTTTCTTTTTCTCTTTTCTTTCTCCTTTTTCTTTTCTCTATTTTCTTTTTTTCTATTTTCTATTTTCTTTTTTCTATTTTCTATTTTCTATTTTCTTTTTTTTAATTTTTCATTTTCCCCCTCAATTTTTCATCATTGCTTTTAGTTGCTCCTCCTGCCAACCCTGCTGTTGCTGCAAGGTGCACAAATGTGCATATGCAAGGGCTGAGCAAAGGAAGGGGCAAGAAAGAGGTTGTCACTGCTATGCTAATTGCTCTGCTTAATGGCTGCACCATCTCCTTTCACATCAAAAAGCACCGTGCCAATCATTCCCATCCAGGTAATCAGCAGGCTTGTGAGCAATGAAATAAACACCTGGCAAGGCAGCCCATCCATTTTTAATTGTTTCATTTCTATTTTCCTAACTGCTTTCCAAAATAAGAAGGTGAAGGAGGGGAATCCCTTTGAGGTCAGCAGCTTAACAAAAAGCTTAGTAAATGTGCTGACACAATCCACAAGAAGGAAGGGTCAAGCACTTCAATTTTGTTCTTGGCTTGCAGATTTTTCTCCTTCTCTTGGCTGTCTCACTCATCTAAAACAATTGTGCCACAAACATACCTCAGTGCTGGCAGTTTGGGGACTGAGTTCCCCTTCCAGAGGTGAGTGAACAGGCAGTTTGTGACCCATGGTGGAAAACAAGGGATGTTGGCTTAGAATCACAGAATCATGGAATCATCTGGGATGGAAAAGACCTTCAAGATCACCCAGTCCAACCATTCCTTAACTCTCCAAAGCTGGGGCTAAACCATGGCCCTCAGCACCACATCTTTGCCTCTTTCAAACAGCTCCAGGGATGGGGATTCAAAGCCTGTGCCAGGATTTGAGAACCCTTTCAGGCAAGAAGCTGTTTCTCCCATCCAACCTAAACCTCCCCTGGGACAACTTGAGGCCATTTCCTCTTATTCTATCACTTGCTGCTAGGACCTACCTCACCTCAGCCTTCTTTCTTCATCACAGCGCTGCCAATAACACATATTCATTCATCAGGACAAGGCAGTGACCAAAAAAAAAAAAACCCAAGCAAACAAACAAAGCAGGAAGAACCTCTGGTGTTCAATCTGAAGGGTTCAGTTGCTTATTAAGTAAGAAAAGATTAAAGCAGAACTGTTACAACTGGAGTAGCCTCTTTATAGCTGCAAATGCCAGCACTGGGCTTGGTCTCCAAAGGGTATTTCAGGAGCTGAGAGGTTTTGCTTAAAACTGATGTGGAAGAGGGGGGTGTGCAATGGCATTCAGTGGAAAGAGCATCCAAAATATGCAGCTACAGAATCAGGGTGGGACTCAACTGTCCATGTCTATGAGAAAAATGTCACCCATGGGCTGTGACAGCTCTGTGGAGTAAGAGTTGCTCACTCCATTGCAATCCCATGAGAGTTTTGGAAATGGACCACAGAATCTCAGGGGTTGGAAGGGAGCTCTGAAGATCATCTAGTCCAACCCCCTCTGATAGAGCAGAGTAAATCTGCAAGGGCTGCAAAGGTCTAGAGTTTGTTTCCAACATTGCTCCAGTTTCTGCTATCACAGAACCATCATTCTGGACCAGCTGGTGGAACACCACCATCCATAAACCATTTGTTGCTTTCACACCCTCTAGGAAAACACAATCTAACCTTTCTGCCCCTCAGCAATGACTTCCAGAAAACACAGCTTTGAAGCCAGCCCAGCCTACCTCCAAGAGGCCATGGCATCTGCACTTCCATCTGGGTCAGGGCAATCCCAAGCATAAATCCAGGCTGGGCAGGGACTGGCTTGAGAGAAACCCTGAAGAAAAGGCCTTGGGGGTGCTGGGGGATGAGAAGCTCAACAGGAACCAGCAGTGAGCACTTGCACCCAGAGAGCCAAGCAGAGCCTGGGCTGCAGCAAGAGAAGTGTGGCCAGCAGGGCCAGGGAGGGGATTCTGCCCCTCTGCTCCACTCTGGTGAGACCACACCTGGAGCTCTGTGTCCAGTGCTGGAGCCTCTATTACAGGAAGGATCTGGAGGGTCCGGAAGGTGTCCAGAGAAGGGCCATGAGGATGAGCAGAGGGCTGGAGCTGCTCTGCTCTGGAGACAGCCTGAGAGAGTTGGGGTTGTGCAGTCTGGAGGAGAGAAGGCTCTGAGGAGACCTTCTTGTGGCCTTCCAGTATCTGAAGGGGGCTACAAGAAAGCTGGGGAGGGACTTTTGAGGGTGTCAGGGAGTGATAGGACTAGGGGGAATGGATCCAAGCTAGAGGAAAGGAGAGTTAGATTAGATTCCAGGAAGAAGTTCTTCCCTATGAGGGTGGTGAGACACTGGCACAGGTTGCCCAGGGAGGTGGTGGAAGCCTCATCCCTGGAGGTTTTTGCAGCCAGGCTGGATGTGGCTGTGAGCAACCTGCTGTAGTGTGAGGTGTCTCTGTCCATGGCAGGGGGGCTGGAACTGGCTGAGCCTTGAGGTCCCTTCCAGCCCTGACAATTCTATGATTCTATGATCTTCAAGGCATCTTCACCTGGCTCTGCCACCTCTAGCCACAGCCCCTGCGTGCCCACAGCAGCAGCAGCAGCTGATTGTGTTGCCAGGTCCCCTGGGCAAAGAGCCACAGCTGCACTAACCTCCCAAGAGCAGAGCAAAGCCCATTTCCAGAACAAATCAACACAGCTGGTGACTGGAAAGGTGAGCACCCAAAAAGCATCCTGATGGATGGGGCTCAGGCAGTGCTGCAGTGGTTTCCCTCTGCTTTCTGTGGCATTCCTCTTTAGCTGCCCTCCCCCTGACAGATGAGACCTCTCCAACCTAACCAAACAGGCAGTGTGTCCCAGGGTGTCATCAAATGACCTCCTGCCAGCCTTATTGATGGGTTGCAACCTGTTTGCCAACAATGTCTCTCCTTATCACTGTCATGGGAGTAATCAGCTAAATCCTTGAGTCAACAAAGTTGCTCAGCTTGGGGCCCTGGCAGCTATCTCAGCTGGATGGAGAGGTGAAGACCCTCTGACAGCTAATGTGGAGATAAAGCTTCCCAGAGACTTAAAGTGGCAGAGAAGTTCATCAGAGAAGGTGTTCAAGGCCAGGTTGGACTGAGACTTGAACAGCCTGGTGTAGGAGGCTTGAAACAAGATGATCTTTAAGGTCCCTTCCAACCCAAACCATCCTATTTTTCCATCATTCCATGGTCACTGGTTGGTTTTCTCCTGTTTCCAAAGGACTCAATGCCATTTAGAAACCAGACTTTGCAGATGGCAGTTAGCAGCTCTAACTGAGGAGCTGGCATGGCACAGAACACACAAACCCTTCACACTCATGGACACCCCAGGGATGTAGTCATTGACAAGAGGAAATGGCCTCAAGCTGCACCAGGGGAGGTTTAGGTTGGAGATGAGAAGAAATTGCTTGGCTGAAAGGGTTCTGCAAGCCTGGCACACGCTGCCCTGGGAGGTGGCTGAATCCCCATCCCTGGAGGGGTTTGAAAGAGGCAGAGATGTGGTGCTGAGGGCCATGGCTCTGCCCAGCCTTGGCAGAGTTAGAGAATGGTTGGACTGGATGATCTTGAAAGTCTTTTCCAGTCAAAATCATTCTATGACTAGAAGGGTGAGGCTGTGAGTGGCTCAAAGAGCAAACTGGCTGCAGACCAAGCTGAGGTGTCCTCCAGCCTGGCCCATGAGCACTCTGTGCCAGCAGAGATGGTGTTAGGGCAATGCCAAATTAGCCCTTCTGCCTCCATGAGAAACAGGCTCTCATGTCAGATATCCACCAACATCTGAGGGGACCTGGGACACGGAGGCTTTCCAAGCTCTCAGAGCATTCCCTGGAATGTGTTTCATACACATGGGGGGAGACCTTAAAGATCAGCTAGTTCTAACCCCACCACCATGGGCAGAGACATCCTCCACCAGCCCAGGTTGCTCAAAGACTCATCCAGCTTGGTCTTGAGCACTTCTAGGCATGAGGCATCTACAACTTCTCTGGACAACCTGTTCCAGTGTCCCTCCACACTCATAGTAAAGAATTTCTTCCTAATGTCCAGTCTAAATCTACCCTGCTCTAGTTTCAAACCATTGTCTCTTGTCCTATCATCACAGGACCTTACAAAGAGACCTTCTCCAGCTCTCCTGGAGCCCTTTCAGCTACTGCCAGGCTGCTCTAAGGTCTCCCTGGAGCCTTCTCTTCTCCAGACTGAACAGCCCCAACTCTCCCAGCCTGTCCTCACAGGGAAAGTTCTCCAGCCCTCTGATCTTCTTTGGGGCCTGCTCTGGACCCTCTCCAATAGTTCCATGTTCTTCTTGTGTTGAGGACTCCAGAACTGGATGCAGTGCTCCAGGGAGGGTCTCACCAGAGCAGACCAGAGGAGAAGAATCCCTTCCCCTCACCTGCTGGCCACACTGTGAAGGACTGTCTTAGGCAGTGCCAGAACTGGGAGGTAAATAATTCTTGCATTCAGATGGTGGAGGTTTGCCATGGATGCAGGGAATAAAGGAAGGATTTGAGAGCCCCCAGGTCAGCAGTGAGAGGAGTCAGGGTTTGGCAGCTCCAAGGAAACACTCTCAGGAAGAAGAAGGGCAGGATAAAAGGAGCAGTGAGCCTCCTTCCCCATCCATCCCAAAGCAGGCCAGGACCACACAAGGGAGCAATCCCTGCCACCACAGGCACTTCATGCAGCCTCTCTCCAAATATTCCCAGAGGAGTCTGGCTCTGCCTCACCCCTGCTTTAGCCTCTCTCAGCACAGTTTAAGCAGAGGCAAGGTTGGTTGGTCTTTTTTTTCCTTTCCTCCCCCACTCTCCCTCCTTTTCTTTTTTTTTTCCCCCTCTCTCTGTCTGCAAATTATTGCTGAGCTCACTACTGCAAATGATAGTGAAGTGTTTGTTTTGCTCCCTTGCTCAAAGAGCAGGTAAAATATTATCTGAAGTTCATGCCACAAATATATTTTTCCTCTTATCTTCGGCAAACATTGAGGACCAGTGAAGCTCTCATTATCAACAAGAGCTGTGTACCTAAATCCCTTCCCCTCCCACCCCTGATGCCTTTAACTCCAGGGCTGATAAAATGCTTTCAAATTACAGAGCTCTGCTCAGACACAGGGGAAAAAAAATGTCTGTGGGGATGGTGTGGCACAGCCACTCCACCTTGCGTGACATGAGAGGGTGCAGGGTAAAAACTGGGAGGAGTGATTGGAATAGCAGAATGGGAAGAGCTTGGAGGACACTGCTCCTGATTGCTGCTTCTGCTATAAGTGAAGGTTTCTAAGCAATTGCAGATTATAAAGCCCTAACTGCAGGTGTTTAGAAACTTGGATTGAAAAGGGAAAAAAAAGAAAAAAAATCGGATTTCAAAAATGCTAAGTTTGGATAAAAAATACTTTTCCTGAAGGCATATTTAGCTACATGTGAAAAAAAAAATCTCTCTTTGTAAATTGAATTTTTGCCATCTCTCTATGAAAAGCAGAGCTCCTTCTGGCTTCAGAAAATCTAAAATCAGAGAGAAGAGACTCAAAGTGTTAACTGATGGGATTGGATAGGGGAGGAAAAAGAAAGTCACAGAAATCATTCTTGGAGGTTTGTTTTACATATTAATTTTATGTGTCAGATTTTAAACCACCAAAATATTTTCTTACCCCTGAAAATATGGAGCTGCTTGGTACAGCTTGGAGGTCAAAAATCAGCAGCACAGAATCATAAAACCATAGAATAATTTTGGTTTAAAAAATATCCCCAGCCTGTGAGCTCATCCAGTCCAAGCACTCTCTAACTCTGCCAAGGCTGGGGCTAAACCATGGCCCTCAGCACCACATCTCTGCAGCTCTGAAATGTCTCCAGGGATTAGGGAGAGGGAGAGGGAGAGGGAGAGGGAGAGGGAGAGGGAGAGGGAGAGGGAGAGGGAGAGGGAGAGAAGAGAAGAGAAGAGAAGAGAAGAGAAGAGAAGAGAAGAGAAGAGAAGAGAAGAGAAGAGAAGAGAAGAGAAGAGAGAAGAGAGAAGAGAGAAGAGAGAAGAGAGAAGAGAGAAGAGAGAAGAGAGAAGAGAGAAGAGAAGAGAAGAGAAGAGAAGAGAAGAGAAGAGAAGAGAAGAGAAGAGAAGAGAAGAGAAGAGAAGAGAAGAGAAGAGAAGAGAAGAGAAGAGAAGAGAAGAGAAGGCTGAGAGGGGATCTGATCAATGTCTATCAATATGTGAGGGGTGGGTGTCAAGGGGAGGGGGCCAGGCTCTTTTGGGTGGTGCACAGTGATAAGCCAAGGAACAATGAGTTCAAACCTGACCAGAGAAGATTTCAGCTCAACATGAGGAGAAACTTCTTTGGTGTGAGGATGACAGAGCCCTGGAGCAGGCTGCCCAGGGGGGTTGTGGAGTCTCCTTCTCTGGAGCCTTTCCAACCCCACCTGGATGCATTCCTGTGCAGACTCCCCTGAGTGCTCCTGCTCTGGCAGGGGAGTTGGACCTGATGATCTCTTGAGGTCCCTTCCACCTCTGATACACTCTGAGGCTGTGAAATTGCTTCTAATCTCCAACCTGAACCTTCCCGGGGGCAATTGGAGACCCTTTCCTCTCCTCTCACTTGTTACTTTGGAGAAGGGACCAACCCCTGGCTCCAACCTCCTCTCAGGGAGCTGTAGAGAGCAATGAGGTCTCCCCTCAGCCTCCTCTTCTCCAGACAAAACACCCCCAGGTCCTTCAGCTGCTCCTCCCCAGCCCTGTTCTCCAGACCCTTCCCCACCTTTGTTGTCCTTTTCTGGACCTGCTCCAGCCCCTCAATGTCCTTCTTGGCATGAGGAGCCCAAATCTGAATCCAGCACTCAAGCTGTAGCCTCACCAATGCTGACTCCCGAGTGACAATCCCTACCTTGTGCATATTATTCCTGATGCAAGCCAAGATGCTGTTGGCTGTCTTAGCCACCTGGGCACACTCTGGCTCCTCTTCAGCTGGCTGTCCATCCACACCCTTAGCTCCTTTCCTGGGCACACTTCCAGCCACCCTGCCCCAAGCCTGGAGCATTCATGGGGTTGTTGTGACCCCAGTGGAGGACCCAGCACCTGGCCCTGTTGAATCTGATGAACCTGCCCATTCTCCTTGCACATTGCCACTGGAAGCCAGCTGCAGAACCTGTAACTAGGTGTTGCCCTCTTTGCAAGAGAGGCTCAGGAGTGCAATTATTCTCTGTGCTTAAGAGATGTGCTGCTACAGAAACAGGACACAAATTCAAGCCAAGCCACTGTTTTGTTTTGGTTTGGTTTGGTTTGGTTTTTTCTCAAAGGAAGGGACACAGATGAATCTCTGGGCTTGTGTGGCTCTATCTGGTGTTTTAAATTAGACATAACATCTACCATGAGGGACCTGGCCTCATTGTCTGGGAGAATGTCTGTGGGGTCCTCTTCATGCTGGGTTCTCTTAACACATTGCCTGGGTTTGAGGTTTCTGAATAGGTTTGATGGCCCTAATGAAATGTTGGGGAGGGAGAGAGGTCAAGAGAGGTTCTCCTCCCCTTCTGCTTTGCCCTGAGGAGGCTACAGCTGGAGGACTGGGAGCATTTTTGGGATTTCCAGTTCAAGAGAGGCAGAAAACTACTGGAAGGAGTCCAGTGGAGGCTACAAAGATGCTGAGGGGCCAGGAGCATCTCTCCTGCTCTGGCAGGGGGGTTGCCTGCTCTGGCAGGGGGGTTGGACTGGATGATCTTTTGAGGTCCCTTACAGCCCCTAGTGGTTCTGTGACCTCTCCACTAAGCTAAGGTCCTGCAGCCAAGACAGTTGCTGGGATGAACCCTTCAGCACAGTTTCTGCCACAGGAGTACCACCACCTACAGCAGGTGGTGCAGGAAGAAGGCATTTGGCATCTGCTCAGGTTTCAGAGCAAGAAGCCCTCAGTGATTGTATGGATTGCAGGAAGATCCCAGGAGAGCAGCACACATCCCTGGAGACCTCAGGAGATGGCAGCAACCATGCTCCTGTTTCCTTCTGTGCCTGCTTGAGCTCCTGTTTGTGTACCTGAAGCTTTGCCAGTGATTTCACAGGGACTCACATTTCCTCCTCTCTTGCTACTGCCCTGCTACCTGCCCCCTGCCCAGAACATTCCATTCAAAGAAAAAGTGTGGGGGGTGTGTGTGGGGAGGAAAGGGTAAAGAACAAGAATTTAATGGCATTTTGGTTTGCCAGGTGGAACAACTGATGCAATAGCTGCTAAAAACCAAATGATGCAAAAGGCAAATGCACCTTGGCAGAGTTTAATTCCCAAATGCAAGCAGACTTTACTTTTTCCCCTCTCTTTGTGACTTGTCTTGAGACTGCACCCCAAAAACTGCAGGGAAAAGCTCTCTGCATTCTGAATGTCCTGCCCCTAATGAAAAGAATGTCATAGACTGACAGAATGGTTTGGGTTGCAAAGGACCTCAAAGAGCAGCAAATGTAGCCAGGTATTAATTAGTAAAATCAAAAGAGGAATTCAGATGAATTGCATAAAAGTTGCATCATTTCAGGCAAAGGAGATGAAGTTTCTTTGCTTGGAGCTTTTGTGACTATTTTGGGTGTCACCTTTTTAACAGATCAGTTATTCAGGACTAGAGTTTAGTGTCAGATATATTTGGCCTCACACAACTTTTCCATAAACCCAGGAGGGAAATCTAAGAAAATAGGATAGGCTAAACAATTCTCTTTAGACTGTCAAATAGCAACAAATCAGTGGGGAGGAAAAGAAAAAGTAGACTGATTTGAAATGGGGAAAAAAAAAACCCAAACCCAAAACCTCTATCAGTAGAACTTCCTAGAATCAGAGAATTGTTTTGGTTGGAAAAAATCTCTAAGATCATCAAGTGCAACCACTGACTTAAAACCACCATGGCCATCAAAACTTGTCCCCAAGTGCCATGGCCAAAGGTTCCTTGAACACCTCCAGGGATGGGGACTCCACCACCTCCCTGGGCAGCCTGCTCCACTCCCTGACCACTCTTGCAGTCAAGAACTCTTTTTCTCCTCTCCAACCTAACCCTCCCCTCGTGCAGTTTGAGGCTGTTTCCTCTTGTTCTATCAGTTGATACTAGGGAGAAGTTACCAACCCCCACCTGGCTCCAACCTGCTCTCAGGGAGCTGTAGAGAGCAATGAGGTCTCCCCTCAGCCTCCTCTTCCCCACACTCAGGTCCCTCAGCTGCTCCTCACCAGCCCTGTTCCCCAGAACCTTCACCAGCTTTGTTGCTCTTCTAAATCCACCATGCAAGAACTTTGAGCTGTTAGAATTAGAAGGTGCCATGTGGAAGGTGACCCTGGTGACCCATCAGGACAGAGAGAGTCAAGTGAGGCTGAGCCAGCCAGCACAGGGTGTACAAGGTCAGAAGAGTGAAGAGGATTGAGCTCTGCACTTTGGTTTCAAGAGCTGCTTCCAGAGGTGTGGATATAAACAGTCTCTTATTTTTCACACCCTGTCTCCCTGTCCTGAGTTAGGGATGGGAGGACTGGAGTGAAGGATTTTGTAGGAAGAGGGAAAATCAGGAGCAAACCACTTTCTGGTGAAGTCTTATTGAACAATGCAAAGCTGCTTTAAAACAAGAAGCCCAGAATCACAGAATAATTATTGAGGCTGGAAAAGACCTCTGAGATCATCAAGTCCAGCCTACGACCTAACACCACCACATCACCTAAACCATGCCACCAAGTGCCACAGCCAGGCTTTTCTTAAAGACCTCCAGTGATGGTGACTCCACCACCTCCCTGGGCACTCCATCCCAGTGTCAAAACAAAACAAAACAAAATCAAAACCAAACCAAAACCAAACCCCAAACCAAACCAAAATCAAAACCAAACCCAAACGAAACCAAAACCAAACCCAAAACAAACCAAACCAAAACCAAACCAAAAACCAAACCAAACAAAATCAGAACCAAAACAAACCCAAATCCAAACCAAACCAAAACCAAACCAAAAACAAACCAAAACAAACCCAAAACAAAAACCAAACCAAAGAAAACAAAATCAAAACCAAACCAAACACAAACCAAACCAAACTCAAACCCCAAACAAACCAAACCAAAACCAAACCAAACCAAAAACCAAAACCAAACAAAATCAAAACCAAATCAAAACCAAACCAAACCCAAACCAAACCAAAACCAAACCCAAAACAAACCAAACCAAAACAAAACCAAAAGAAAAACCAAACCAAACAAAATCAAAATCAAACCAAACCCAAACCCAAACCAAACCAAAACCAAACACAAAACAAAACAAAACAAACCCAAAACAAAAACCAAACCAAACAAAACAAAATCAAAACTAAACCAAACCCAAACCCAAACCAAACCAAAAACAAACAAAAAACAAACCAAACCCAAACCAAACCAAAACCAAAACAAAACCCAAACAAAACCAAACAAAATAAAAACCAAACCAAACCCAAAACCAAACCAAACCCAACCCAAAACCAAAACAACCCAAAACCAAACCAAACCCAAACCCAAAACAAAACCAAACCAAACCCAAACCCAACCCAAACCCAAACCCAAACCAAAACCAAAACCAAATCTAACCAAACCAAACCCAAAACAAACCTAAAACAAACCAAAACCAAAACCAAACCAAACCAAACCAAACCAAACCAAAACAGAAACCTAACCAAAACAAAACAAAACAAATGCAAAACAAAACAGAAACAAAACCAAAACCTAACCAAAACCCCCAACATAATTTCAAATGCCCCCAAAGAAAAGAATGACAAACAAGCCCCAACCAAAGCAAATCAACCAAAACCCAACCAAACCAAACCACAACCAACAAACTAAACCCGAAACAAACAAAAAAAAAAAAGCCAAACACAAGCCAAACCACACTTCTGAGTATTTTTCACAGAAATCACAGAATCACAGAATTTTAGGCTTTGGAAGGGACCTCTGGAGATGATGGAGTCCAAAAGGCCTGCTAAAAAAGAGTCACCTAGATCAGGCTGCACAGGAATGCCTCCAGATGGGTCTTGAAAGCCTTCAAAGGAGACTCTACAACCTCTCTGGGCAGCCTGCTCCAGGATTCTGCTACCCTCAAAGGAAAGATTGTTTTTCTTTATGTTCCCTTGATGTGTTCCAGTTTGTGTCCACTGCCCTTCGTCTTGTCACTGGCTCCATCCTCCTGATCCTCCCATCCTTGAGATACTGATCAGCACTGAGACGATGTCCTCTCATGCTGCTCTCCTCCAGGTCTCTCAGCCTTTTCTCATACAAGAGATGCTCCCAGCCCTTCAGCATCTTAGTGGCTCTCTCCTGGACTCTGGCCAGTAGTTCCTTGCCTTTCTTGAACTGGAGAGCCTAGAACTAGACACAATACTCCAGTTGATATCTCAGCAGGGCAGAGTAGAGGAGCAGAAGCACCTCCCTCAACCTGCTGGCCACACTCTTCTTCATGCACCCCAGGAGACCATTGGCCTTCTTGGCCACGAGGGCACATTGCTGGCACATAGGGAATTGTCTACCAGCACTCCCAGGTCCTTCTCCACAGAGCTGCTTCCCAGCAGGTCATCCCTCACCTGTCATGGTGCAGGGGATTCTTTCTCCCCAAGCTGCACTTGCCCTTGTCAAACCTTTTGAGGCTTTTGGGGAGGAGGCAACAGCTCTGATCATAGAATTATAGAATCATAGAATCAGTCAGGGCTGGAAGGGACCACAAGGATCATCCAGTTCCAACCCCCCTGCCATGCCCAGGGACACCTCACACTACAGCAGGCTGGCCAGAGCCTCATCCAGCCTGGCTGCAAACACCTCCAGGGATGGAGCCTCAACCACCTCCCTGCACAACCCATTCCAGGCTCTCACCACTCTCATGGGGAAGAACTTCTTCCTCACCTCCAGCCTGAATCTCCCCACTTCCAGCTTTGTTCCATTCCCCCCAGTCCTGTCACTCCCTGACACCCTCAAAAGTCCCTCCCCAGCTTTCTTGGAGCCCCCTTCAGATATTAAAAGGCCACAAGAAGGTCACCTTGGAGCCTTCTCTTCTCTAGACTGCATAACCCCAACTCTCTCAGTCTGTCTCCATAGCAGAGCAGCTCCAGCCCTCTGCTCATCCTGGTGGCCCTTCTCTGGACACCTTCCAGCATGTCCAGATCCCTCTTGTAATAGGGGCTCCAGAACTGGATGCAGTACTCCAGGTGGAACTCAAGAAGTAGAAAACCTGCCCAGCTGCCCAGCCCAGATGCTCTGAGCTGTATGCAGTTCACTCAGGCATTTCATTAGCAAACACTCCACACAGCTGCAGCTAAGCAGAACATTTCCTTGGCTGAATCACAAACCCCTCAAAAGCTTAACGTTTATCCAATTTTGTTGTTGTTTTTTTTTTTTTTTCCATACACAAAGTTCTATTTCTTGGCCAATTCTGCATTTCATGCTTAGCTTTCAGAAGTCAAAAGCACTGCTCAAAAAACAATTACATTGCTATAGCTCTAGCAGGGCATATTCCTATTTTTGAGCATCTGCTTTCCTAGATAACACAGGACCAAAAAACAAACAAACAAACAAACAAACCCCCCCAAAAAAACCACAACAAACAAAACCATCTTAAAAGCCTCAAAGCATTGTATCCTCCTAGAAAAATGAAATAAAATGGTTTCAATCATGACTGGTTCCACCAAAATGAAGAGAGCTTCA
>NC_072018.1:36192071-36207635 GCF_027791375.1 Indicator indicator
GGGGGTGGGGGGGGTGGGGGTGGGGGGTGGGGGGGTGGGTGGTGGGGTGGGGGGGGGGGGGGGGGGGTGGGGGGTGGTGGGGGGGTGTGGGGGGGGGGTGGTGTGGGGTGGGGTGGGGGTGTGTTGGGGTGGGGTGGGTGGGGGGGGTTGGGGGTGGTGGGGGGGGGGGGGTTGGGTGGGGGGTGGGGGGGGTGGGTGGGTGGTGGGTGGGGGGGGGGGGGGGGGGGGGTGGGGGGTTGGGGGGGGGTGGGGGGGGTGGGGTGTGGGGTGGGGGTGGGGTGGGGGGGGGTGGGGGGTGGGGGTGGGGGGTGGGGGGGTGTGGGGTGTGGGGGGGTGGGGGGGGGTGGTGGGGTGGGGTGGGGGGGTGGGGGGGGGGGGGGGGGGGGGGGGGGGTGGGTGGTGGGTGGGGGGGGTGGGGTGGGGGTGGGGGGGGTTGTGGGGGGGGGGGGGTGGTGGGGGGGTGGGGTGGTGGTTGGGTGGGGGGGTGTGGGGGGGTGGGGGGGGGGGGTTGGTGTGGGTGGGGGGGGTGGGGGGTGGGGGGGTGGGGGGGTGGGGGGTGGGTGGGGGGGGGGGGGTGGGGTGTGGGGGTGGGTGGTGTGGGGGTGGGGGTGGGGGGGGGGGTGGGGGGGGGTGGGGTGGTGGGGTGTGGGGGTGGGGTGGGGTGGGTGGGTGGGTTGTGGGGGGGGTGGGGGTTGGGGGGGTGGTGGGGTGGGGGGTGGGTTGTGGTGTGGGGGTGTGGGGTGGTGGGGGGTGGGGGTGGGGGGGTGTGTGGGTGGTGTGGTGGGGGGTGTGGGGGGGGTGTGGGGGGGTGGGTGGGGTGGGTGGGGGTGGGGGGTGGGGGTGGGGGGGGGGGGGGGGGGGTGTTGGTGGGTGGTTGGGGTGGGTGGGGGGGTGTGGGGGTGTTGGTGGGGTGGGTGGTGGGTGGGGGGGGTGTGGGGTGGTGGGGTTGTGGGGGTGGGGGGGTGGTGTTGGGGTGGTGGGTGTGGGTGGGGGGGTGTGGGTTGTGGTGGTGGGTGTGGGGGGGGTGTTGGGGTGTGGGTGGGTGTTGGTGGTGGGTGGCGTCATGTGTGGTGTGGTGATGTTTATCGTAAGTGGCGTGATCTAGGTGTAGGCACTGAAGCGTCTGAATTGCAACATCCTGTTCTAGTATCAGACCATGGAACTGTAATGGTTGCTTGAATATGAAGGAAAGGGAGCAGAGAAGTAGTCTGAGACAAACATCTATGGAAACCCAGCTTCCATACCTGTCATATTTATTTATTTTTGGATTAACTGAACAAACTCACAATGGTTAAATATTAGTTTTGTGTAAGTGCAATGAGACACCAAGTATGAAAGACTCCTATGAACAGAAATATTATCTCAATAACTCCTTTTTTGCTTTCCCTTTTCCTTTCCATAGGTACAAAGACATAAAACTATCCAGGTTAGCTGTAGACTATGAGGCTTATGCTGAAAGGTGCATGATATTCTAACATAAAGGATCTCAAGCTCACATATTCTATTTGTCTAATCGAATATCACTTGCTTCAGCTGTATGACCTTCTAAGACTAAATTGTAAGCTTTGGTCAAAACCACCCTTCAGAAATGTCTTGAAGTCAGATGATCTCTGAAATCTATTGCTTCATCTAAATCTAAATTTAGTATTGCTGCATGACAGAAGCTGTGTAGTCATTTATAGGATGCATATCGAAAGGAGATAAAGAAGTTGTAGATATGGCTACCACCTGGCAAATACTTAATGAAATGCTAAAAGATACCAAGCGAAAGCAAGATAAAAAGGAGGAGGAACTGAAAACGGAACTAAAAAAAAGAGAATTGAGTTCAGTGTGGGGGAGATAACTAAAGTGATGGAGGACATGCCAGCACCCTCTGCCCTCCTCTGCATCCAGCTGCCTAGCTGCCCAGCTGCTCTGTCAGTGCAGGAGGAAAAGGGCACTGGTGAGCAGAAATAGCCCTATGAAATGAAAAGGTTCCCGAGACTTTGCTCAGTTGTCATTGGTTTATCAATCTCCAAGTGATCAGTTGAAGGAACACTTGATAAAGGAGGAATGTAATGAGCCTAATGATCTGCAGACGCAGCAGCAGTTTCCTCCTTTGCTGTCTGACAGTGAGGAGAACAAGAAGGGAGCTTTGACTCGGAATGTGTGGTTACAAAGGACTGTGGGGGAAGGGGGGATGTTGACCTCCCGGTGTGTCTACTCCATGGACTTTGCCCCCTTGTATTGTAACAGTGACCCCTTGATTGCCAGAGAGATTTTGGCAGCAGGTTTATCGGAAAGCTGCTGCAGAGGGTGTTTGGGATTTAGTGGAAAAGCTGGAAATGCCATTTACGATCACCACTCCAATGCAGACACATTCCTTTGTGAGTGTTGCTGATGACTCTAGTGAGCCCATGGCTTCTCCTATGGAAAAAGTGGCTCTGGGGACTGGTCAGCAAGATAACCTCCAAATTTTGGGCTGGAAAGTTGTGCAGGACTTGGGATACACAGTAGCAAAGTATGGTGTGAATTCAAGTGAAGTGATGCAGCTTTTGCATGTTATAGATACTGATTTGTTGTGTCCATTTGATATTAATCACATTGCACAAATAATTTTTCAGCCTGTTCAGTTCTCAGTATTTGAATCTAATTGGAAGAAATTAGCTGAAATGGCTGCAATAGCCACCGCCCTAGATGCCTTGCATGTTAAGGGACAGAAAGGTTTTGGGTATGGAAATATGGGACATATAAAATCAGAAAAAGTGGCAGTTGCCAGCCCTTGATTCTTTAAAGAAACATCACTCAGTTTTTTCACAGCTCGTAAATAATGGGAGAAGAGCTTTTTCTACTCCGCACTTTCCCCCTTCTTCACCCTCCCTCCTTTACTCTCTGTTCTCTCTCTCCCTTGCTTGCAGGCTTGCAGTTTTACAGAAGCTGTATACAAGATGTAAAATAACAGTGCTAAATTTGTAAAGAAGGGTATCTTAGCATTTTGTAAAAGTAAACCTGATATGAGTAGTGCTTTTGGCATTATTTTTGATTGTATGAAATTTTGGAAATGTATTATTTTCATGTTTGTAATAATTGCATTTTTACACTAACAATGATGATCAATAAGTAGATTTTGAGGACCAAATGGTGTTTTGAGGGGTTAAGGTTTTTCTTGATTGGGATGGTTTTTGATTTGGAGTGGTAAAGATTTTGTATATATGTTTAAGATATTGGGTAATTTGTTTTTGTTTGGTGTATGTAGTAATTATGTTTTGGTGATGTTTTAAGTGCTATTAATGTTGTTTGTATTGTTGCAGTTAAGGTTGGGTTGGGGGGACGACATTTGGGGTAAAAGAGCGCTTTAAGTATAAAGTAAAGTTTATTTTATTAATTTTTGTTGTAATCAGATTGCTTTATTTAGTGTGCTGTAGTTTTTATTGGATCATAGTATTGTATATTTTGTTGTTATTGATGGTGTATTTGCTTGACAGTGGTGTTTGTATTTGTATGGTTTTTTGTTGTTTGGTGGAGGAAGGGTGGGATATTTTGGGGTTGGTGGGTGATGATTTTGTTGTATAGTTTGGAGTGTTTTGTGGTTTTATATAAGTATTATATTAATATGATGTAATTAGATGTGGATTATCTGGATGATATAATATGAAATTTGGTTTGATGTTTTATAGAATGTTTTGAAGTGTTGATAGTTGTAGTGATATAGTGTACGTTGTGTTCTGTGTATCATTTGGTATTATGTTATGTTTGTAGTGGTAAGAGGTGGTTTAGAGAGGTGTTTAGGTTTGAATTTAAGTTGGGATGTTTGTTTTGTGGGATAGGGGTGTGTGGGGTGGTTAGATAGGTTGGGTTGTTTGTTTATTGTTGATTTTGGGGAAATGTTTGTAGTGGGGTGGGGTTTGGGGGGGGTGGTAGGTTTGAATTTTTATGGGGGAAAGGAGTGAGGGTATGTGGTTTGATGTATTAAAGAAGGGGGGGTGGTTTGGATGATTTTTGATTTATAGATGTTAGATTTATTGGGGAAATAAGAATAGTTGTTTAATTAATGAATGTAGGAATGATTGGTGGGGATGAATTGGATTGGGATAAGTTGATAATGGGGATGGGAATGTAGGTTGAATGCTTTGTTGCGCATGCCCTGACTGTCAGGGCCAGCATACCCCTCACTGCTACGGGACCAACCCTAGGGCGTTGCAGGCCTGCCAGATCTGGCAAACAGACATCACTCATATTACTGAATTTGGCAGATTAAAATTTGTTCACATATCTATTGATACGTTTTCTTCAGTCATCATTGCTACTGCTCATACAGGAGAAACTGCCAAAGATGTTATTCACCATTGGCAGCGAGCCTTTTCTATTGCTGGAGTACCACATCAGATAAAAACAGACAATGGTCCAGCCTACCTATCTGGTAAAGTCAATTCGTTTTTACAATTGTGGAGTGTGAATCCTGTTACCGGTGTTCCCCGTTTTCCCACTGGACAAGCCATCGTTGAATGTGCGCATGGCAGATTGAAACGGCTTTTGCAAAAACAAAGAGGGGGAGTGGCAGGGGATTCTCCAGAGGCCTGGTTAAACAAAGTTATGTATGCTTTAAATTTTTTGCAGCTCTCTGATGATTTTCAGGAAGCCCAAATGATATGTCATTTCAATTCCTTGACCACCACCAGTGCAGTGACTTTTGATGTCAAAGTTAGGAATTTACAAACAGGTCAATGGTCTGATCCCTGTGATTTAATAACCTGGAGTAGAGGATATGCTTGTGTCTCAACAGCTTCTGGACCACACTGGGTGCCAGCAAGATGGGTTTGACCAGTGCTTTCATCACCTTTTGGACGATGAATGCAGCAGCAGCAGCTTTGCAGATTCTCTGGGTGAGGGAAAGGGAAGATAATCCCCTTTGTTGGTGGGAACTGAAGGAGGCAAGGTCGAGTAGACCTCTGTAATTGCTACGAAGAAGATCTAAAAAACCATAGCTAGGGGCTGCAACCCCATAGGCTATGTGAGTGGAGTTACAAGTCAAACTGGACTCATGATTCCCGGGATTGTATTAGTCCCCTCCCCTGGAGTGGAAGACAAACATGTTAAACAGAAATAGGTGACTACACAAACCCAGCCAGATTTATTTTTAAGAAAGGGGAAGGGAGTTGTGGAAAGATTATAGGCATCTTGTAAAGGGTCAGAGAAGGAAGGGGAAGCAGTGGCTAGAGTAGCAGGGAACAAAGGTAGAAGTTGTTGTGATGGCTGGTGAAAGGCTAAGGAAGTAGGAGCAGTACTGATTAAGAGGAGTTCATTGCATGTGGAAGAAAGGTAGAGGAGAGAAAGAGTTAGAGGTGTAACAAAAAGGGATCTTTAATGAATTTGATAGCAAAAGGTAAACTTTATTGTAACTTGTGTGAACCATTAACAGTAATTAACAGTTAACAGGAACTGTGGAAACAACTTAATTGCAACATTTGTTGAAATAACAGACAAGGCTAGTAACAAAAATAAGCATAGCAGCAAAAATCAAGACACCTAACAATGAATACACTAACATTCCAAGTCACTTCCGATTGGCCATCTCAACATCTTGGCACAAAAGTGGCACAACGTACAACACGGGCTCTCCCCCTGAAAACAGAGAAATGACAGAAAGGAAATAACCTTGATTTCTTTTGAATCAAATATGTAGAGTAGAAGAGACTTCAGGGCCTTAACAGTACTAACCTCACTGGTTGTTCCAAGGGATGAATGAATGCTTGTTTAGGCATTCCGGTGGGTGGTGGGGGCCTAAAAGCCTAATGGTGAGAAAACATTACAACGTTATAGCCAAGTTAGGAAATTTTCCTTGTGGATTAGTTATTGTACTGTAGGGGAGAGATGTTACCATTGGCGGACTTGCTGGCATTAGGGAAAGATCTGGAAATAGGTCTGGGATGTTCTCGTCCTTGCTAGTGCTGGCCATCTTCTGCCACTTGAGTGGTTACACCTTGTGATTCAGGTCTGAGAATGAGCACATGCAACTCCATCCTATAGAAAATACTAGCAAGGAGTATGGGAACTCGTGCACGTACAACGCCAGTCTTGCGCAGATGCTATCACCTTCTATGACTCAGCCATAATGTTGTGATGTGTGTTGAAATCAAAGCCATAACCAGCAAAAGAATGTTTCAAGTGAAATAGTGATTTTGGGTGGGAAAGATTTGAAAAGACAAACTTGACATTAGAATATATGGCCAAGGGTTGGAACAATTGGACTTAGTACCTTCCTTTAACTGAGTTAGAGCTTCAAGAGATTAGTATGTTAGGATCAGTAAAAATGGACTACTGTGTTATGTTTAATTTTATATTGGACAGAGCCACAAATATTCAGGACGTTACTCCAGCAGGGAGTACAGAAATTATACTGCATGGTGCAGTCAGACTGAATTCATAGTAGTGAAGAGGCATTCTCATCCTCCTCATCTGCCTGCAGGTGTTTTCTAATTTGTGGGGATAGAGCCTGGCTAGCCCTGCCCTCATGAATTAGGAGAGGACCTTGTAGTCTTGGTTGTTTAACCATGCTGACGCCAAACACTTCTACGATTTTTGATCATTTTAGGAAAAGGCGAAAGTGTAACAGTCATGCTTTTGAAGCGGATTGTGATGATAGAGTAGAATTTTGGAGGCTGGAGAAACACATTGTAGTGAGTATATTTTCTGGAATTGGAACAGCACATGCTTTAGCAAGCTTGAATAAATTGGGGTGTTGGTTAGCAAAACAGAATAATGCCTCCTCCCTGGCTCTGAAGGAACTCCTGTTGGATGTGGATTCTGTCTGGCATGCTACTTGGCAAGATAGAGCAGCGATAGATATTTTGTTGGTAGCACATAGACATGGATGTGAGGATTTCAAAGGGATGTGTTGTATGAACTTCTCAGATCATTCAATGTCTATACATAAATGAATTCAGGAACTGGAACAGGGAGTAATGCATTTGCTAGTAGATAATGAGGGATGGCTTGAAGGATTGTTTAAGGGATGGGGAATTACAGGATGGTTTCTTTCAATCATTAAGACAGGGTTGTTAATTTTGGTAATTGTGATTATGGTGATATTAATGCTGCCTTGTCTGGTTAACCTGCTGCAAAGGGGCAGTCAACACAGCATTTCTGACACAATTACAAAAAGGGGGAGCTGTGGGAAATTGCCGTGGGCCCATGGATTCCTTGCCTGAGAAAGAAGAAATTAACCTTTGACAGATTACTGTGTATCCATAAAGACTTGGAAAGTCCCAGAGTAGAAGAGATACAGATAGTTTGCAAGGACAGAGAGTGCCTGGGAAACTGTGAGATAAAAAAGTTTGAATTCTGCCCTTGTGTAGCTTGATATAAACAGCAATAACCATAGTGATATGGCAATAACCAATAAGAATATTGAAAACAACTTGTTAACCAATTAGAAATAGTCACAATGGCATAGAAAGCATATAAATATGTGTTATTAAAAGCAATAAAGGCTCTATTTTGTTTACAACTACAAGTGTGTATGTATCGCTCTGTCCGCCACAACAGCGACAGAACATGATTTTTTTAACTGAATGCAGGGGCCAATAGGACTAGCAGAAGATTAAATTAAATGCTTGGAAACTGATGTGAACAGGAAAACAACAGTATAATACAGTGACCAATGGAAAAAGGATAGCAATGAAATGAAAAGCTTTTAACTCTCTAGACTACTATTATATGGTGCAATGAGGGAACATAAAAGAATCTAGTTCTGGAGAAAGATGAAGAAATTGTCAGTATGACCAAAATCTAAAGTATACTGTAGAAATTACAGGGAATATAGAAGCCATACCAAAGCAAGGAAAAAACAGGTGTGGAAAAGCACTTAAAAGACAGATCCATGTGATGACAGAATCCTCAAATGGTTTGTATTGGAAGAAACTTTAAAGATCATCTAGTTATAATGTCCATAAATCAAGTTTCTCAAAACCCCATCAGTTCAGGACTTGAGTACTTCCAGGAAGGAACTATACACAACTTCTCTGGACAACGTGTTCCAATGTCTCACTAGCCTCGCAGAAAATAAATTCTTCTCAATATCCTGTCTAAGTCTACCTTCTTACAATTTAAAACCATTACCCGTTGTCCTATCACCACAGGCTTTGATAAAGACTCCTTCCTAGTCTTTCCTGTAGGATCATAGAATCATAGAATTGTTAGGGTTGTAAGGGACCTCAAGGATCATCTATTTCCCACCCCCCTGCCATGGACAGGGACACCTCACACTAGATCAGGTTGCCCAGAGCCACATCCAGCCTGGCCTTAAAAGCCTCCAGGGATGGGGCTTCTACCACCTCCCTGGGCAATCTGTTCCACTGTCTCACCACTCTCATGGTGAAAAATTTCTTCCTAACATCCAATCTGAATCCATCCACTTCTCATAGGAGAAGTACTCCACCTCCCTGATCATCTTCGTGGCCCTCCTCTGGGCCCATTCAAGCAGGTCTATGTCTTATGTTGAACAGAACAGCACTCCATGTGGGGTCTCACAAGAGTAGAGTAGAGAGAGAGGATCACCTCTCTTGGCTGTCTGACCACAGATTGGCCAGGATGCAATTGGTTTTCTGGGTTGTGAGTGTACATTGCCAACTTATATCCAAATTTTCGTCCACCAGGTTGTTCTTTGTAGGGCTACTTTCTATCCCCTCAATGTCCAGCCTGTATTTGTGCTTGAAATCTCCCTGACACAGGTACAGGACCTTGCATTTAATTTAGCTGAACTTCACAAGGTTTGCACAGGCCCACTTCTTAAGCTTGTGAAGGTTCCTCTGGATGGCATCCCTCTCCTCCTGCATGTTGACCCATACCAGACAGCTTGGTAAATGTGCTGAGGATGCATTTAATCCTATTCTCAATATCACCAACAAAGATATTAAAGAGTTGTGGTTCAAATACTGACTCCTGAGAGACATAATCAGGGAAGTGGGTCTGCGTAACAGAAGTACATGCTGTCTGCTAGTGGCTATTGTACAAAATATGAGCAGAAGTCTGAAAAGGTCTGTGATGTGGGTTCTTTTTTTTGTTGACATTATAACAACACAAATAACATTACCGTATTCTCATTTGAAAATATGAAGACTGAATAAATCAGAATAAAGTAATTACTCAGTGCTAAGGTGATCTTCAGAGTAGTTCAAGGAGTATTATTCAGGAGTCAGGTAGTGAAATGGATAACATCAGCGTACCCTTTTGGCCATATCTTTGATATCATGTGGTATTTCAGTTCTCCTTATCTCAAAATGGTGTACCAGAACAGAATAAGTTAGCTTTAGAGAGCCATGTAGATTACCATGTTAAGGATGACAAAGTAATATAAAATAATTTATTCTGGGAAAGAAGTAATTATGCAGTTTTAGTATGACAATAATTTATGAATTTATTAGCTGCACTGAGGAGATGGAGCTGAAAAAATAGTTCATGTTCTTATTGATACCTGATTAGGTTCACATTTCACTGAGAACAGACAAACAGCTGAAATAACTGTATACGTTTGTGAGGAGTGTAGGCAAAAAAAGAGAAGTATTCAAAAGAGAACAGTCAGTGAAACTGTTTAATAACTGATATAAAATCACATAGCTTAGACTGTAGTGGCAGAAAGAGTGACAAGGGTTTTTATGAAAACAGGAGATGACAGAACCAGAAGACTGGATTTTTTTCCCTTGTATTATTTAAATCTTTGACTAGGGAAAGATTTTACTGTAAGGTTCTTGGGATCAACGGTATCACAGAGAGTGGTACTAACAGTGTTAGGTATTTATATCATTAAAGCATATTTTATCACTCATGACTCTGGCCTGCTATTATAGATATTTAAGTCTCTTTCGTTAAGATCTCATGATTGATGATAGGTATTACTCTCTGTATCAGAAAAAATTGTCATTTTGATTGATTTTGTACAGTCACCCAGGATATTGTCTGAAAATGTAACATATCCTTCACCAGGAAAACCAAAAGCAAATAAATAAACAAACCCTACAATAAAACACCAAAACACACCAAAGCAACAAACTATGGTCCTGCAAATTGTTACCTTCTGATTTTCCTGGAACTTTTAAGACTTATTAAAATATCTCTTTTCAGGCAGACATATGGATTTTAAAGTCTGCACTTTGGTCCTTTTGATTCAAGCAGAACTAGTCAACCTCAGAAACTGATACAGATCTTGTATGTCCTTATTTGTCCCTATCCTATATATATGTATTGTGAATGTATATACCACCAAGTGTTCATATTCAATCTTAAATCAAAGTCTTCCTCAGATTAAGTCACGAATAAAAAGAAACTTTTACAAAATGTAGATTTCTGAAAATCTTTGCAGAAGTAGTTTTTTTCTTTAAGATATTTTCAAGTCACAAAAATAAATTGTCATCATATGTGTTGAGTACACTGAAACATAAATCTGTTAAGGTGGTACATTCTAGTGAGAGGAACTTTAATTTCTTGGCCTTTCTTAAAGAATACTTCTTCAAGGAAGATACCTTATCTGACTGGCCTTGTCTGAATTCTGATTTTAGCAACCAATGATAAATTTGACATATTGTCTGGTAATTAGGATTATCAATCACTAGACTATGTCCATTTGCTAAGAAGTTTAGCAAAAATACAGCTGTTGTAGTGACTCTCCTACTTTTCCTCTAAAACTACAATGAATTGTAAATTAACCTGATAATTCTGCTTTGTATACTTACATTCATCGAGTTTCAGAAATTACAGGGAACTTTAAGGACACATTTAAACTTTTACAAAAGCATTATGCTTATTATGATGAATCCCTTTTCCACATAAATCTGTATATGTGAGTTAGAATACAGACTTTGTGTTTAGCATGTATATGAAATGATGGAGCTAGAAAAAGTGATTTATTAAATGCTGCTCTCTTCTTTAATCTTCTGCCTTTGTACAAGTGTTTCTGGATTCTGCTCCATATTCTCTGAAATTCTTTTCTAAGGTATGCATCTTCTGACTAAACTACATAACAGTTATATTTGTAAAATTAATTCAAGGATAGAAATGCAAACCCACTAATATATTTGTGTGGCAAATAGCATCCTTCCTTCCTAACTTCCCTCTTGTTCTTGAGACTGGTTTTCTTATTAGTTATATTAGTTTTTCCTTTTTCAAGATCAAAATGTAAGATGATCTTTGACTGCTATAGCTCAACTTGATTCTAGCTTCACTGGAACTACACAAGTTCACAGACATTTCCTGATTTAAATGGTTCAGATTATCTTGGGAGAAACCCTGTCATATTGACACTGAAGAAATGATGATATGGATACCTAAGTAAATGGATTGAAAGCAGGCTGCAGCTTTTATATACAAGCATAAACATGCACAGCAGACAGGGTTATTCTGCTCTTTTTGTTTAGCACATCACTTCCATTTTGTAAATATACCTTCAAAGATTTTTCTCAGCCAATTTAGAAGGTATTAGAGGTAAAAAACATAGCTTCTTGACTTGATTCCACAGATTTTTACCCTAATTTTTCAGAGATCAAATTTTTCTATTCTATCCAGGATATTTTTCTCATTAAGATAGTAGTATGCCTTATCTTGGAGTACATCAGCCTGCATGTAGATATACCTACCTTTCATCTTACTCCCTCAGTACTTCAAAAATGTTCAAAGAACAATATAGTTGCTTTGCTTTAGTGTGTGCCAGTGGCCATGCAGATGAAGAGTATGTTAGAATGCATGAAGATAATCTGATGACATCTTTCACAACTGTTTAGGTAGGAAAGAGAGTGTCAAAAGCATCAGTTGCAGACTAATTAGCAGAACTAGAAGGTCCCTTATAAGAGCTCTTCATCTTTGCTTAAGGACAAGATGTATGATACAGTTTAGCAGAGCTGTCTGAGAGCTCAAAAATAATGTATGAAAGGCTTAGATACCATTTGATAATTAAAATACTAACAGTGATGAAGGGGATAGAAATAAAAGAGGGGCTTAGGGAAAGTTAATTAGTGAGAAGGTGGTAAATTCATTAAAGAGAAACTCAGTTTCTTTGGGGTTTTATTTTTGTGGGGTTGTTTTGTCGTGTTGTGTTGTGGTTTTGGTCTTTTTGGAGAGTTGCTGATGACAGAGAAAAACGACTGGCACCAAGATGTGCTCAAGCATCAGCAACTGTATTGACATACATCATGGCTTATATATTACTCCTTCTGCGTCCAGGTGCATTTTGCACTTAAGCAATTGGTTTAGGCTAGCTGTCCACGTGCACTCCTCCTTTTTGGTAGGCTAGAGAACACTCCTGCTTATTCCTTTGTTATTCACAGATGTTCTTCCCTGGAGCTGTTTACATTCCTGATTCAAGGGCAGAGCTGTACTTTGTCAAGGCTGAATGACCCCCTCCTATCCACAGGGGGTGGTTGTGTTGGGGTTTTGGGGGTTTTGTTTGTTTTTTTAGTGTGTGTTCTTCATTCCTCATGGAGGCCATAAAAAATTTAGTAACTTGACGTTGTTCTCATCTTCCATGAGGCTCAGTAATACAGATCTGCATTTATATAATGTCATACACTTGTCACCTATATTCAGCTATATTCAGCTATAATCTAGAGTTATCATAATTTTCAGTCACCAAAAGACTTTGAAAAAGGAAGCAGACAGTAACTTTGTCATTACCTCTACTACGAGTTCTACCCCATATTTTTAGTCTAATTGCATTTTCACTTTAATATCAATAGTTTTGGGCTGTTTGCAGATAAGGCCAAGCCTACAAATATTTGAGTAGCCCATTATGTATTTTAGTGTACTTTCCTATGTTAAGAGGAATGGAGTTTGGATAGCTTGTGAAAATGATCAGTGATTAGGAATGTAAATATGTTTAAGTATTGCAACTGATATACAGGGTTTTTTGTTTGTTTCTTTCTTTTTTTTATCTTTTCAGAAGAAGAACTTAAAAACATTCAAGAAGCTGTAACAACTTTATTTGATTCTGGAACCTGAAAGGGATTTTACAATCCACATTATTTTGCTTTAGTAGCATTTTATATCTTTCACGTCTTTTTGCAACAAAATATTTTTAAGATGTTACTACTCATACCATGTGCTGAAAAAACACAGTGAAAATTTGGTCTGCATTTCATGGACTCAGCATTGAGACAGTTTAGAGCTTGATTGACTGTAGAACCTGAATGCAATACAGACAATATTTGTTCCTTGGGACTTTCGATACATTGCTGTAGCATGGCATAATTTATAGGCATGTAGGGTCTGAAAAATGCAAAGCATCTGTTCCCTTCATAATTGGATTGCAACATGCTGTATGGAACTAATTTTTTCATGGGAAACAGCTACATGTCGAAAGTTTTCATTTCTCACTTCTTTTGTGTGGGCTTCTGGGTTTCACAGTGAGATCATTGTTAAAAACACCGTTAATGAACTGATACAGTGGTGGAAATCAAAGTCCATATTATAAGCATGCATACTACATACTCTGCATACTACAAAAGAAATCTGACTTGTCCATACTGTTTGCTAAAACATATCATTGGTCTTCTTCATGTAATATTTTTCAGTATTTTTGAAGAGTTTAAGATAAATGAGTACTCTTCCTTACTCCACAGACATTAGGCAAAAACATCTGTCATTAGACATTTAAAAGCAAATAAAAAAAATGTCATGCATCACTGTATATGTATGTCACAGCCACTGTTCACAGGGCAGCTTCTGGATGTGTGCAGAGTGCATGATTCCTTAGCTGACCAATTCCTTAGCATTCTGCATTGAGCAAAACAATAACATTCCGTGTGTGCCAAGAAAAGCATCCTCACATTGGCACCCTTTGGAACATGCTGCAGAAGCCACCTCCTGGAAATGCTGGCACCTCTTATTGGAAAAAGATTTTAGCTTATATACGTGGTTGGATTTTACTGGTTAAGGGATTGATAACAAAGAGTATAAAACCAGCCATTCTAAGTAATAGTTATCTTCAGTTAGGGCTGCTAGGTGTTTCTGTTTCTGTTAGTTCACTACATCTTCTGGCTAGGACTTCGATGTAGGGATGCTGCGAGGAATATGCTCAGGACTTCTGTTAGCTGCTTCATCTGTCAAGGGCTTCCGGGACTACGTCTGTAAGTGGCACTCTGAGACTTATGCTAGGGATTCTACAACACAGCAATTATGGACTTCTGGGGTGACTTCTGAGATTCTTAGCTCTCTGCATTTCTGGAATCTCATTGCTATATGGCAACGGGGTTCATGCCTCCATTTGTCACCCAGTGGCCCCTGAATTGGTGGGGAAAAACAACATATATACATATATGTATAATGTATTTTACATGAAAAAAGAAAAAAAATACTTCAGCTAGTCTCATATCTTATAGTCATATAATCTGAAGTAGTTACTGACCTATGCAAGTGTATCCTGTGAAATGACACAGGATTATACAGAATTCACTTTTGTTAGAAAATACGTTTTAATTATGTCAATTTATAGGAATTCCTGTGAATGTTGAAGAGAAAGAGAGAGAGATGATACAGCTGCTCCTGATACTCTTTTCACTGTCTGCTCCATCATTACATAAAAATTTATTAGTGGGGACATCAAAGTAACTGGACCTTACCTTTCCAGGTAAATTTTTGCACTGAGTATGAGAAACTTTGCCAGGGTAGAATAACCTAAAAAGCAAATTAAAAGCAAATTAAAGGTGAATTGCAAAGCAGAGTGATATTCCCAGAACCTTTGTTAGATTTTATGATCATCTTTGATCTACCAGAAATATAGATGTGTACAATTTCTTTGAATTTATTTTTTTCTGTCTACCTATCACATTATTTATTGTTGACTGGTTAATGTCAACATTTTTTCGTTAACATCACAAAGTGGAAATACTTCTTATAAAATGAAACCCATTTGTTGGAAAATTTTTACTTGCTTTTCACATTTTTTATTGCTAAACAGCCTAAACTCACAAGTTTTACTGCTTTGTTCTATTTACACAGCACTGCTGTCTTTTTGATCTTAACATTATGCATTTGGGGGGAAGAGATCAGATTAGATTACTAAGAACTTCATCTTCATGGTATCCCTTTCTCACTGAGAATCTGTACAGCTACACAAACACTTCTGCTGATGATCCACAAGGATCTTTAAGAACAAGATAGTTTTTGGTCTTATCTCACTTAAAGAATTTATTAAATTCTGAGTATGGTGCATTCCTTACTTTCTGACCTATTTGGGAACTTTTAGTTTACTTATTTAGGGAGGTTTTTTTTTTTGTTTTGGTTTGGTTTGGGTTTTTAATGCTGAACTATCTTCGGTTTGATATGAATTTTAACCATTTAGAAACAGTAATATTGTTCCCAAACAGCAAAAATTAATCATACAAAACTTGGTAAAATTGGTTTTCTAATCAAACATATCTGAAATGTGTTTGTATAGAGTTATTTTTTTCCATCAGGTGATTTATTAGATATCTTTGATCCCTGTCCAATATGTTTGAGATGGAGGAAAAAAGAAAAAAAAAATTCTCTTTGATCAGCTCAAAGCATCCAGCACCATTTGTGTGTACTTATTGACAAGAGGGGTACTTTAGTATGCCATGG